>NW_025423338.1:0-126468 GCF_020497125.1 Mauremys mutica | reverse complement strand
CCCTTCTGCTTCCCCCCCATGGAGGCCTGGGGCCCCAGCCTGCTCTGCTCCCTGGCTCCCAAGCTTGGGGGGGAACCGCCCCACAGCACTTGCTGGCGGCGTGGCTGGGAGCCAGGGGAGTGGACCAGGCTGGGGCTGGGTCACTCCACTTACCATGCAGTGAGTGCAGGGGCGGGGGCCATGAGGAAGAGCCGGGCAGCCCCCCTGCAGCAGCTCCCCACCCAAGCTCACCTCCGCTCCGCCTTCTCCCCTGAGCACGCCGGCGCCGCTCCACTTCTCCCGCCTCCCAGGCTTGCGGTGCCAATCAGCTGTTTAGTGCCGCAAGCCTGGGAGGGGAGGAGAATTAGAGCGGGGGCGGCCTGCTCAGGGGAGAAGATGGGGCAGAGGTGAGCTGGGACAGGGAGCGGTTCCCCTGCACTCCCCCCCCCCCGTTACTTGCTGCGGGCAGCCCTCCCCCCGCACCTCCCCCAGCCCCCTGCCCCAGCTCACCTCCACTCCACTGCCCCCCCTGAGTGCGCATTTTGGTGCCCCCAACCACTTGGCACCCTGGGTGGCCGACTAGTTGGCCTAGTGGTTGCACCGGCCCTGGCCACTGCCTGTCAGCAGGATTCCTCCTCCTCCTCAGTGAGAATAAATCTCCGCACCTAGACAGCCGGTCCGTCCGCTGCACCCCAATCCCCCATGCCTGAGCCTCCCTGCCAAAGCCCTGCACCTGGCTCCAGAGAATTAAGTCTCACATCTCACTGGGAACTTGACTTTTTGTGCCCAGAGAGTCTTGGCCCCCCTCAGTAGCTGACCCGAGAAACACAGTGTCTGCAAAAGCAGCAAAGAGTCGTGTGGCACCTCACAGACTAACAGACGTATTGGAGCATGAGCTTTCGTGGGTGAATCCCCACTTTGTCGGATGCGTCAGTGTCGGCCTTTTCCAAAGAAGTGCCTGGAGGGCCTTTTTCTGTGTGACCATGTGGCTTAATGGATAAGGCGCCTGACTTTGGATCAGGCAATTGAGGGTTCGAGTCCCTTTGTGGTTGTGCTTGTGCAGTTTTACCTTTGGGCTGAAAGTCCTGCTCCCTTCAGGGCTGGAACCTCTTCTTGGTCGCTCAGGCCAATGCTCTGGCTTCAGCTAGAGCCCCAGGAAGGAGTTGGGGGTTGGGTGTCACAAAGGCTGGGGCATGAGCCCCAGGCGCTTCCAGTCTCACCTTTGCCCTTCCTGACTTGCCAAAGAAAATGGGCGGCTGCCCGGGCTAGAGTGTAGAGCAGTTTCCCTCTTCCAAGTGTGCACCTGTCCCTGTGCTTGAGGGGGGTTGCTACATAGCGCCTTGGGAGCCTGTGTGTTTCTCTGCTTCTCGCCAGATGGGGAAAAGCCTCTTGGGGTAAAATCTCCTGCCCCACTGCCAAAGTGAGCACCATGAGTGGGAACGGTAAGAGGCCCCACCAGGGGGGCTGGCCCTGCTTTCCTACCATCTTCGATAATGGCCACAGAGCATCAGCAGCTGCCCCGCATGCTCCTCTGTGGGTGGCCTTCAGTCGGGTTTGGCATGGCCGGCTCCAGACCCCAGCGCGCCAAGCACATGCTTGTGGCGGCATGCCGCGGGGGGCGCTCTGCCTGTCACTGGGAGGGCGGCAGGTGGCACCGGTGGACCTCCCACAGGTTGTCCCTGCAGAGGGTCAGCTTGTCCCGCGGCTCCAGTGGACCTCCTGCAGACGTACTTGCGGATGCTCCTCCGGAGCCGCGGAACCGGCGACCGCCAGAGCGCCCCCCGCGGTGTGCTGCCGTGCTTGGGGCGGCGAAATTGCTAGAGCCGCCCCTGGTGTTTGGCACGGCAGGGAGCAGCCTGGCTGGGTGTTTTTTGCCTGTCTGCTGGCCACACATAGGCATGGGCCTCCCCTCCTCTAGCCCTGCCCTCAGTTGCTCTGTGGCTTTTAAGCCTTCCCTTGGAGCCGTCAGCACCAGCCGCCTCTGCTCTAGGTGCCCAGACGAGGAGAGGTGCTGGGCTCTGTGATGAAGTGGGGGATTTTCTTGGGGTTTTCTGTGTTTTCCAGTGGTTCACATGCACAGGGAGTGGGACTCAGTGTCCCCGGGTGTTACTGGTTTAACGAGGTGAGGGGAGAGGGAGTTTGTTGTTACAGAGGATCGGAGAGGGACTTGGGACCCCGGCTGATGGCCTGGAGGATGGAGACCCCAGCGACTGGTGACCCGGAGACCCAGCTCAGGAGTCACAGCCAGTTCTGGCCAGTGAGAGGACAATGGGCTGCGGGGAGAGGACCCTGTGACCAACCTGTTCCAGCCAGAGGGGGGCGGAGAGGAGAGGAGGCTCAGGCAACCCTGTTTACCTGGAGAAAAGACAATGGACAGAGGTGGGGCTTGGGGCCCGGGATATTGGAGGCCCAGCTGGGAAACAGGGGGGCTCGGGGCTGGCGAGGGGAAGCAGGCAGAGCCCACCTGGCTGCAGGGGGACTGGGATGTGCTGGGCTGAGGGAGGCCAGGCCTGAGGCCCTGAGAGTTTCCTGTGCTGTGTTCAACTCTCAATAAACCCTCCTGTTTTATGCTGGCTGAGAGTCACTCCGGTCTAGAGAACAGGGGGCATCATCCCCTTCGGGGGTGAGGAGGCCCAGGAGGTCCAGAGTGCGTGGACTCCCTGATGGGGCCCACGGCAGAGACAGACGTGCTAAGGCTCAGAGAGGTGCGGCTCCAGGAGGTGGAGGGGCCTGACCCCCAAGAGAGAGTGGACCCCCGAGAAGGGCTGTCGCACTGAAAGGGGCACCCCCACAGACCGCATGGGGCCAAGAGTGCGCACGATCTGTGAGGCCATGACAGGCAGTGACATCACAAAGGCCTTTTGCAGGACCTCAGACTATTAGTCAAAGACTATTGGTGGGGAGGTGGTGACCTCACAGAGAGATGCTGACATCAGCCAGGCAGGACAGGGGCAAGGGGCCAGGGAAACCTCAGAGACCCCTGTGGCTTTGCTTCAGCAAGTCTCCTTCTCCAGGTCTCTCTTTGAGGACTGAGAGAGTATTCGGGTTCACGTACGTGAGCGCCAGGAGGAACCTCTTTCGAGTTTTCTCCTTCCCTTTTAGTGATTTTACTAGAAAAAAGCCGTCCCTGTTTAGAAGGCAAGAGCCGCCTCAAGGCTTGAAACCTGTTCAGTCTGATCGATCTGGTGACAGTTGAATTCTAGGCGTGGAAAACATGAGCTTAAGGAGGCAGAATTTTATTCTGCACCTGAGATTTTGTCCCTTAGAATCACTGGGGACATTAGGGTTTGTCCTTTTTGTTTCATCTTTTCCTCCCTCCCTCCCTCCCTGCTTTCTCTTCATCTCTTGCTTCCTTTGTCCTTTCCCCTGTTCCCCTCCCAACAGCAGGAGGTAGGTAGGTAGGTAGGTAGGTAGGGTGTGTGTGTGTGTGTGTGTGTGTGTGTGTGTGTGTGTGTGTGTGTGTGTGTGTGTGTGTGTGTGTGTGTGTGTGTGTGTGTGTGTGTCGGGGGAGTGCTCTGCAGCTTCCACTGTGGGAGGTCCACCCAAAAATGTGGGGCTGAAATAGTGCTCGGGCAGTCAGGGCCGGGTTAGCCTTTTGTGCGCCGCAGCACCAAACATATTTGTGGGCCCCTATGTAGTCACTGTGAGCTCCAAGTGTGGGCCTGGTGGGGCAGTGCCATTGGTGCCATAGTATATCTGGTACTGAACCTCAGAGACTTTTTTCATTTTGATCACACATCTCTCCATGACTATATGCATTGCCATACACAGCTCCCTCGGCCCCCGGGTTTTCTCGTTGAGCTGTACACCCATGTGGGTTTACCAGTGAGTAGAACTTTCACAGTGACCAAAGAAACTCCCCACAGATTTATCTCCTTCCTCATTCAGACCCTCTCTAGCCATGTCTCCAGTACCCCCCCCCCCCACATGTCACCAGTCACGGCATGTGGTCCTAGTCTCAGCTCAGAGTTCTAAAGCCAGCAGACACCTGATCAGTTCTGACAGATCCCTCCCTCAGCCCCCATCCTGCCATGTGAGCCAGCCACCTGCAAATACCATTTCCCCGAAGTCAGGACTTAGCCCTTGGGAATCTGAAGACACCAGCCTCTCTCCCTCTGCTCCCATCTACATGCTAGTCTGCTACCTGGTCACCACCACCTCTCCCCAGGCTTGTTTCCTTTCTACTTTGGACATGCTCCCCACCCAGCTGGAAGCTCCCTCTGCAAGCCTGACCTGCTCCCTCTTTCCCTGCTCCCCTTGACATTCCTGTCCTGCTGGTGACCTCTGTTCCTTGAGGTGAACTCCAGTGTCTTTAGCTGCTCTAGCTTAATGGCCCCAGTAGTCACAGAGCCACTTGTAGCTTCTCTGGCTACAGCCATGGGGCCAATTGCCAGAGGCCAGCCTTAGCCAGCTGCAGCTACTAGACGCAGGAGGGGTGGCAATGCCAGGGCTGAGCATGCTTGAACCTTGCAACGGCAGCACTAGGGACTCTAAATCCTCAGCCCTGGCCCTAGGCAGCTGCAGACTCTGGAGTTAGGCACTTCCCTCCTCTAGGCCATGGCTTTAAATACCTGAGATTCCCATCACCTGCAGCAGAGGCCACCAATTCCCACGCCCCCCTCAGCCAGCACCTAGTCGTGCAGAAAGTGCAGCCTGGATGATTTTGGAGGCTGGGGTGCCAGGAGATTCCCATCCCTTAGCAGCAGCTCTGCAACAAGCTCACATGCCCCCCTCTGCTGTGGGTCCAGGACCCTGTGAAGACAGTGGAGTTACCCTGTGTATAACCAGTTCTGGCCAAAGCCTGTTGAAGTGAGTGGGCGTCTTTTCATTGTCTTTAGTAGGCTGTGTATAGAAGAAAAGGCCCCATTCTAGACTCCAGGAGCAAAGTGCATTCTGTGCGGCACTGGTTTACTAGCGTAACAGGAAGGTCTCACATTACCTAGTGAATAAGCAACACCTCCTATAGCACTGTGACGGGGCGGGACAGCCCCGCACTGGTACAGCAGGGGTTAACCCTTCTTTGCTAGCAGAGGAAGCCACGCCCAGGAAGCTCTGCTGGGCATGCTCTAACTGGCAGACCGGTATAAAAGCCTGCAGGTCTGCTCAGTCTGGGCTGGCCACCGGGGGAGAAGGACGCAGACCGTCAGCTCCTGCGGAAGGAGAGCCCATGAGCCTGGACCGGGGCGTCAGCCGAGCAGAGGCCGCCCCGGAGACCCCGGGGAGGGACGCTGACCGTGAGGGACCTACGGGGGAACCGCTCCCACAACGCAGACGTCCGGCTAGACAGGGTAGGAAGTGACCCAGGGGGATTGTCGAGACTGACAGCCTTAAAGCTGCAGTACCGCTTGGCGTGTTGCGGGCGGATCCCTGCCGAGCGGGCGGCAAGGAGAGCTTGCCACAATCAGGGCCCTGAGTCGGGGCTCGGTGGAGAGGGCGGGCCCGAGTCCCCCTACCCCACCCCTTAATACCCCGCTCCGAGGGGGGGGGTCTATGGACTCTGGCCGCTAGGCCGTGCTACCCCGCTCCGAGGAGGGGGTTGTTGGACCCTGGCCACTAGGCCGTGCTACCCCGCCCCGAAGGGGGTGTTTATGGACTCCGGCCGCTAGGCCGTGCTACCCCGCCCCGAAGGGGGTGTTTATGGACTCCGGCCGCTAGGCCGTGCTACCCCGCCCCGAAGGGGGGGTTGTTGGACTCTGGCCGCTAGGCCGTGCTACCCCGCCCCGAAGGGGGTGTTTATGGACTCTGGCCGCTAGGCCGTGCTACCCCGCCCCGAAGGGGATGGTTATGGACTCTGGCCGCTAGGCCGTGCTACCCCGCCCCGAAGGGGGGGTTTATGGACTCTGGCCGGTAGACCGTAATACGCCGGCTACCAGGGGCAGACCGAAGGACAAGTGAGTGGCGCGGCGCTAGGCCCCCAGCCCACCCCTGCCACAAGGGGGTGCTGGGGTGCCAGACCCGTCACAACTGGCACCTAACCAGGGACTTGAACGGGCCTGAGATAAGGCCACAGAACCCAAAATGGACCCCGAGAAACTTTTGAAGTGGCTGCTGGAGAATCAGCAGCAGCAGATGGCGCAACAGCAGCAGCAGCAAACTCAGCTGCTCCAGCAGCTGGCGGCCCAGCAGCAGGCACAAGCCGCACAGCGACAGGAACAGCAGCAGCAGCTGATCCGGGAGCTGACAACCCAGCAACAGGCGAACCAGGAGCGGCTGGTTCAACAGATGGCGGTACTAATCGGACCGGCACCGAGTACGCCTCTAGGGGCCGTCAGGGGCAACCCCGGCGAGGGTCTCGGGGGATTACCCGTGCGCCTAGCTAAGATGGGGCCGGGGGATGACCCCGAGGCCTTCCTCGTGACCTTTGAACGAGTCGCGACCGCCATACAGTGGCCCCTCACTCATTGGGCCACAATACTGGCACCCTACCTGACGGGCCCAGCTCAAGCGGCGTACCGGAACTTGGACCCCCAAGACGCACTGGACTACACGAAGGTCAAGGCCGCCATCTTGGACAAAGTTGTCGTCAGCCTTGAGACCTACCGCCAGCGACTCCGCCGGGAACGATACACGCCAGGGGCCAGGCCGCGGGCCGTGGCCCAGCGAATCCGGGACCTCTGTTGGAGGTGGCTGGAGCCGGAAGGGCGGACAGGCGTTCAAGTGGCCGAGATGGTAGCCTTAGAGCAGTTCCTGCAAGCCCTGCCTCCGGGAGGGAAGGAATGGGTGCAGCGACACCGCCCCAAGACCCTCGCGGACGCGATTTCCCTGATGGAGGACTACCAGGCAGCAGATGGGGAATTGAAGACCAACCCCCAGGGGGGAGAGCCCGGTGGACGGAGCCCAGGGCAGGCCCGGGGGCCACATAAGGGGGACGGGGGAGACCCTCGGCGGCATGTCCAGCCCCCTGGAATACCAGTAACCCAGGGCCCTAGGGCGACACCCCGAGGAGATATCCCGCGACGACCGGAGGAGGCACCAGCAAGGCCGGGCAGCCCCCGCCACAACCCTATCGAAGAAGGGAGACGGGACCGCTGCTACGAGTGCGGTCAGGTAGGGCACTTCAGGAGGGAGTGCCCGTACATGGATTGCAATTATGGGCAGGTGTGGACGGCGGGTCACCGGGCCCGGGCTTGGGAGCCGGGGAAAATTGTTCTGCAGGTGAAGGTGGATGGGACGTCTGCCTGGGCCTTAGTTGACTCCGGGTGTAGCCAGACGGTTATTCGGGAGGAGCTGATTAAGCCCACTGGCCCCGCCGGGGCCCCCATCCGGCTACAGTGCATCCATGGGGATGTGAAGCCTTACCCCACTATCTGGGTACAGCTAGAGGTGGCCCAACACCGGGCGCGGTGTCTAGTGGGGGTGGCTCCTAAGTTGGCTTACCCCGTGGTCTTAGGGCGTGACTGGCCGGGCTTCACAAACCTCTTGAGGGAAGGGGCTACGCCGCCCGGGAGGAGAACTGGGAAACGGGCTAGATGACCAGGATTATTAGGCCAGCCAACGGCCGAGGACCCCCTAGAGGGGCCCTCGGGGAGCTCCGGGAGAGGGGTAAGGAGCCAAGTCCCCACCGAAGCGCTGGCAAGAGAGGGCCCGGGCTGGCTAGAGGTGGACACCGACTTCCTCGAGGAGCAACGAGGGGATACCACTCTCAGCCGGGCTTGGGAACAGGCGACTAGCCCACCAGGGGAGGAAGACCCACCCCACCGCCAGCCACAAGGGCCCCGATTTGAGATCCATCGGGACTTACTCTATCGGGTGGTACCAGAACCACAGACAAAGGAAGAACTACGCCAGCTGTTGGTCCCGCGGCGGTTCCGACGGGACTTGCTCCGTCTGGCACATTCGGTGCCGTGGGCCGGACACCTAGGCAGGGAGAAGAGGTTGCAAAGGGTGGCCCAGAGGTTCTTTTGGCCGGGCATCCATGCAGAGGTACGAGATTATTGTGCCTCCTGCCCAGAATGCCAGAGAGCCGGTCCAAAAGGTGTACCAAGGGCCCCCCTCGTACCCTTGCCGGTGGTGGGGACGCCTTTTGACCGGATAGGCCTGGATCTCGTGGGACCCCTGGAGAAGAGCGGCACGGGTCATAAGTACATCATGGTGGTGGTCGATTATGCCACACGCTATCCCGAAGCGGTGCCACTGAGGTCCACCACAGCACTGGTCATTGCTAACGAACTATTGCAGATCTTCGCTCGGGTAGGTATCCCGAGGGAGATACTAACGGACCAAGGAACGAATGTGACCTCTAGATTGATGGCAGAGCTGCGCAGGCTGCTGAACATCCGGGCACTAAAGACCTCCGTCTACCACCCCCAGACGGATGGCTTGGTCGAGCGATTCAACGGCACTTTGAAGGCCATGCTGAGAAAGTTTGTAGAGGACGACCCACGGCACTGGGATAAACTACTCCCCGCACTCCTCTTCGCGGTGCGAGAGGTACCCCAGGCGTCCACGGGGTTCTCCCCCTTTGAGCTCCTCTACGGAAGGAAGCCCAGGGGTATCCTCGATCTCCTAAGGGAAACCTGGGAAGAGCAGGAGACCCGTGTTCGAGGGTCGGTGCAGTATATCCTCCACCTGCGGGAACGCCTCCGGGAGCTGGGGACCTTGGCCCGCGAAAATCTGGTTAGAGCCCAGCAGACTCAGGAGGCTCAGTATAACAAGGGGGCGAAGGTGCGAACTTTCGGGCCGGGGGATCGGGTCCTCTTGCTGCTTCCTTCCTCAGAGTCCAAGCTGCTGGCCAAGTGGCAGGGCCCCTTTGAAGTGGTCAGGCGGATTGGGCCGGTCGACTATGAGGTACGGTTGTCCGGGCGAAGGAGGGATACCCAGGTCTACCACGTGAACCTCCTTAAGGCCTGGAGGGACCGGGAGGGCCTGCTGATAGCCCCATACCCGCCAGAACCGGAGTTGGGGCCGCTGGTGGGAGAGCCCGAGGCAGCCGGGATGGCGGACATAGGCCACGAGCTTACCCCAGCCCAGCAGGACCAGGTAGAAAGACTGGTGGCGGCGTTCCCCGTGGTTTTGTCGACGCGACCCGGACGAACCACGTTAGCAAACCACCACATCGCTACCATTCCAGGGCACAAAGTGCGGGACACACACCGCCCGCTCCCCAGGAAGATGTGGGAGACAGTGAAGGAGGAGCTCGGGCTGATGCTAGCCTTAGAGGTGGTGGAAGAGTCGCGGAGTGAATGGCGGAGCCCCATAGTGTTGGTCCCCAAGCCAGACGGGTCAGTCAGGTTTTGCATCGACTTCCGCAAGGTAAACGCAATTTCACGTTTTGATGCCTATCCCATGCCCCGGGTGGACGAGCTGCTGGAGCGGCTAGGAAAAGCCGAGTTCATCTCCACCCTGGACTTGACGAAGGGATATTGGCAGATCCCGTTGACACCGGCCTCACGAGAAAAGACAGCATTTCCAACGCCATTCGGACTCTACCAATTTACTATGATGCCGTTCAGATTGCACGGGGCCGCAGCTACCTTCCAGCGACTCATGAACCAGGTGCTGAACGCACACAACGAATACGCCGCAGCGTACATCGATGACATTGTCATCTACAGTAGCACTTGGGAGGAACATCTGCAACACCTGACCGAAGTTCTACGGGCATTAGGTGAAGCCGGCCTCACCGCGAACCCGGCGAAATGTCACCTGGGCCAGAAGGAGGTGACTTACCTGGGCTACACAGTTGGCCGGGGGAAGATCCGTCCCCTCGTAGACAAGGTGGAAGCATTAAGGACGTACCCTACGCCCACAACCAAGCGGCAAGTCCGGCAGTTCTTGGGGCTGGCCGGGTACTATCGGCGGTTTGTGCCTAACTTCGCCACACTCGCTGCCCCACTGACGGAGTTGACGCGCAGTTCACAACCCCAGAAAGTACGCTGGACGGAAGGCTGCGAAAAGGCCTTTCGCGCCCTGAGCGCACAATTAACACGGGAACCGGTACTAGTCCAACCGGATTTTTCAAAACCCTTCATCCTACAGACGGATGCCTCGGAGGTGGGACTGGGGGCCGTACTGTCACAGGAGGTAGGGGAAGAAGAACACCCGGTCTTGTACCTTAGCCGCAAGCTGTTCCCCCGCGAAACCCGGTACTCCACCATAGAACGCGAGGCCTTGGCAGTGAAGTGGGCAGTCGAAGCACTAAGGTACTATCTATTAGGGAACCCCTTCTCCTTAGTGACTGACCACGCGCCCCTCCGATGGATCAATAGTATGAAGGAGACGAATAACCGGATCATGCGGTGGTACCTGTCCCTCCAACCCTACGCCTTCCGCGTGTCACATCGGCCAGGCAAGGCTCATGGGAACGCGGACTTCTTCTCCCGCATCGGGGAGGAGGAGGGGGAGGCGGGAGTCCAGGGTCAGCCGGGCCCGACGGCTGTCTTAAGGGGGAGGGTGTGTGACGGGGCGGGACAGCCCCGCACTGGTACAGCAGGGGTTAACCCTTCTTTGCTAGCAGAGGAAGCCACGCCCAGGAAGCTCTGCTGGGCATGCTCTAACTGGCAGACCGGTATAAAAGCCTGCAGGTCTGCTCAGTCTGGGCTGGCCACCGGGGGAGAAGGACGCAGACCGTCAGCTCCTGCGGACGGAGAGCCCATGAGCCTGGACCGGGGCGTCAGCCGAGCAGAGGCCGCCCCGGAGACCCCGGGGAGGGACGCCGACCGTGAGGGACCTACGGGGGAACCGCTCCCACAACGCCGACGTCCGGCTAGACAGGGTAGGAAGTGACCCAGGGGGATTGTCGAGACTGACAGCCTTAAAGCTGCAGTACCGCTCGGTGTGTTGCGGGCGGATCCCCGCCGAGCGGGCAGCAAGGAGAGCTTGCCACAATCAGGGCCCTGGGTCGGGGCTCGGTGGAGAGGGCGGGCCCGAGTCCCCCTACCCCACCCCTTAATACCCCGCTCCGAGGGGGGGGGGTCTATGGACTCTGGCCGCTAGGCCGTGCTACCCCGCTCCGAGGAGGGGGTTGTTGGACCCTGGCCGCTAGGCTGTGCTACCCCGCCCCGAAGGGGGTGTTTATGGACTCCGGCCGCTAGGGCGTGCTACCCCGCCCCGAAGGGGGTGTTTATGGACTCTGGCCGCTAGGCCGTGCTACCCTGCTCCGAGGAGGGGGTTGTTGGACTCCGGCCGCTAGGCCGTGCTACCCCGCCCCGAAGGGGGTGTTTATGGACTCTGGCCGCTAGGCCGTGCTACCCCACTCCGAGGAGGAGGTTGTTGGACTCTGGCCGCTAGGCTGTGCTACCCCGCCCCGAAGGGGATGGTTATGGACTCTGGCCGCTAGGCTGTGCTACCCCGCCCCGAAGGGGATGGTTATGGACTCTGGCCGCTAGGCCGTGCTACCCCACCCCGAAGGGGGTGTTTATGGACTCTGGCCGGTAGGCCGTAATACGCCGGCTACCAGGGGCAGACCGAAGGACAAGTGAGTGGCGCGGCGCTAGGCCCCCAGCCCACCCCTGCCACAAGGGGGTGCTGGGGTGCCAGACCCATCACAAGCACCTAACGCTTTCTGAGAGGCTTCCCACCCAATTACTAAATGTGAACCTGCTTCGCTCACAAGGGCTGAACATATCAGGTGGGATGGTCACAAAAGCAGGGCACTTCTGCATTCAGCAGGGATTTTGGATGTGCACAGAACACAGACAGGACCAGTTCCTGCATGGCTACAGAACTGCGGTGAAGTAGAACAATGTTCAGCTTGTGTGATTGGAGGATATCTGGATCCATCTTATAAGACTGTCCTACATAAATGAAGAAAAGTTGAGGTGCTCTGTTATTCTTTTGTTCCACTCTTCCTGTCCATGGGGAACTGGCCAATGCAATATCACTGTCTTCCTTTTCAACAAACCAAACTAAAACAAAATGGCAATGGCTGTTGAAAATAACAATTCCAGCCCTAGTTAGCACTGGGAAGACAGCAGCATTTGTTGCTCAATTTTAGCCAACTTTTTCTACAGCAAGTTACAGTGGATCAGCATATTTGATTTGGGAGAAATGAAGTACCAGCTGCCCAAATTGAGCTTGAGGACTCCTGAATTTTGAGAGTGTTCAAATCTGGAAGGCAGGTGCTAGATTCCCTTTCTGAATATTGGATAAATCTAGAAAGGAAAAGCCAATTTCTGCTTCCATGCCTCAGATGTGGAAATCCTCCTACGTTCCTGGTACTGTATCTAAAGCTGCCCAAGCCCTCTAGTAGAGCAGAGGTGGGCAAACTATGGCCCGTGGGCCATATTCGGCCCATGGGACCATCCTGCCTGGCCCTTGAGCTCCTGGCCAGGGAGGCTAGCCCCTGGCCCCTCCCCCGCTGTCCCCTCTCCCCTGCAGCTACCCTGCCATGCGGGCAGCAATCTGGGTGGCGGGGTTGGACGTTCCTGCCGAGCAGCTCTGGGCAGGCAATGCGACTGCCAGACATGTGGCTCTGAGTGGCATGGTAAGGAGGCCGGGGGGTTGGATAAGGGCTGGGGAGTCCTGGGGGGCCTGTCAGGAGGTGGGGGTGTGGATAGGAGTCAGGGGATGGGGGGGTTGGATAAGCGTGGGAGTCCCAGAGGGCCTGTCAGGGGGTGGGGTGTGGATAGGGGTCAGGGGATGGGGGGGTTGGATAAGGGCTGGGAGTCCCAGGGGGCCTGTCAGGGGGCAGGGGTGTGGATAGGGGTCGGGGGATGGGGGGGTAGGATAAGCGTAGGAGTCCCAGGGGGCCTGTCAGGGGGTGGGGGTGTGGATAGGGGTCAGGGCAGTCAGGGGACTGGGAGCAGAGGGGGTTTGGACAGGTCCTGGGGGCAGTTAGGGGCAGGGGGTCCTGGGAAGGGGCAGTCAGGGGACTGGGAGCAGAGGGGGGTTGGATGGGTCGGGGTTCTGAGAGGGGCAGTCAGAGGATGGGAAGTGGGAGGGGGCAGGGGCCAGGCTGTTTGGGGAGGCACAGTCTTCCCTACCCAGCCCTCCCTACAGTTTTGCAACCCCAATGTGGCCCTCAGGCCAAAAAGTTTGCCCACCCTGTAGCAGAGCCTCCCCTCCCTTACTTTTCATTTTCACTTCTGGTGGGATCCACGTACCTCCCTCACTGGGCTTCAGACAGAGAGGGGCACTGTGCATTCAGTCCACCCAATTCCTTCTTTGGGGGCTGCCAGGTGGGGTCACACCACATCCCTAATCCAGCCTGGGGAAGTCTCCTGAGGGTGATATCTGGGCCAAAGCCTCCTACTCCTTGGGCACATTTGTTCCCCATTCACACTGCCACCCCCTTCTAGCAGCCAGCTCCCCATCCACAGCAAGCTGCGGTGCATGGGGTCTCAGTGCCACCCTCCCCGCCCCGGTCCCTTTCCTGTGGATAGCTGCCAGGGAATGCTGGGAAATGTAGTTCCTTCCCTGCTCCAGGGCCCGCTCTATAGGCAGGGATCTGGCCAAGGAACTACAGCTCCCAGGGCCCCTTGGGTTCTCAGCTCCCAGGCTGGATCCCTGAGGCTCTGCTCCTGCAGCGAGTGCTACGGGCCCCTTCTGAGCTTGGGCCCGGTGCTGTGGAGCCATTGGTGCCATGGTAAATCCGGTACTGATCTCTGGGACTTTTCTCCTAACTGCTCAATTTTTCATCAGTGACAATCAAAAGGAAGGTAACAGGAGAGTAACTCTCCATTTCCTGCATGAGCTGCCACAGACATCCCCAGTGAATCACAAAGATGTGTGGCCCAGGATCATGTTGCAGCAGTTGCACTCAAAGCAACTATGTTGGCAATGCCAGTCACAGCAGCCTTTTCATCAGCTCCAGGCTTCTGGTTTGATTCTTTCCACTGCTCCTCTCCAAAGAGCCTTTTCCTTAGCAAACAATTACTTGGATTGCCAAGCGAAGTCTCTTCTGTTAGAGGAGAAGGTGAGCAGAGGAGACAGAAGCTACACAGGCACCACTGGGAGTTGAACCCAGGATCTTCTGTTTACTAGACAGGTGCTTTAACCAGTTAAGCCATGGTGCCTGCTGCAAGAGTTTGGGTGCAATTGTTCCACTTGATGGTCTAAGACAACACCTTCAAATTCCAAAGTACAGATGTTCCCCATTTCCCTCAAGACTTGCAGACCTTGAGGTGTCTGGCTCTCTGTGCACAGAAAACCACAGCTGAGTTGACAGAGGGCTTCTAACATGTGCTTCTCCCACCAGCCGCTCTGATCATATGTCAGAGGGGTAGCCGTGTTAGTCTGGATCTGTAAAAAGCGACAAAGAGTCCTGTGGCACCTTATAGACTAACAGATGTTTTGGAGCATGAGCTTTCATGGGTGAATACTCACTTCATCAGATACATGTAGTGGAAATTTCCAGGGGCAGGTATAAATATGCAGGCAGGAATCAGGCTAGAGATAACAAGGTTGGTTCAATCAGGGAGGATGAGGCCCTCTTCTAGCAATTGAGGTGTGAACACCAAGGGAGGAGAAACTGCTTTTGTAGTTGGCTAGCCAGTCACTATGTGTCACTGGTGTAGATATGTGGGCAGTGTTGGCATCGAGGTTTGTTGCATGGATTGGTTCCTGAGTTAGAGTTACTATGGTGTGGTTGCTGGTGACAATATGCTTAAGGTTGGTGGGTTGTCTGTGGACGAGGACTGGCCTGCCTCCCAAGGCCTGTGAAAGTGAGGGATCATTGTCCAGGATGGGTTGTAGATCACTGATGATGCATTGGAGAGGTTTTAGCTGGGGACTGTAGGTGATGGCCAGTGGAGTTCTGTTGGTTTCTTTCTTGGGCTTGTCTTGCAGCAGGAGGCTTCTGGGTACACTTCTGGCTCTGTTGATTTGTTTCATTATTTCCTCGTGTGGGTATCGTAGTTTTGAGAATGCTTGGTGAAGATCTTGTAGGTGTTGGTCTCTGTTTGAGGGGTTGGAGCAAACGTGGTTGTACTTCAGCGCTTGGCTGTAGACTATGGATCGTGTGGTGTGTCTGGGATGGAAGCTGGAGGCATGAAGGTAGGTATAGCAGTTGGTGGGTTTTCGGTATAGGGTGGTGTTAATGTGACCGTCACTTATTCGTACCGTCGTGTCTAGGAAGTGGACCTCCCATGTAGATTGGTCCAGGCTGAGGTGGGGTGGAAGCTGTTGAACTCATGGTGGAATTCTTCCAGAGTCTCCTTCCCATGGGTCCAGATGATGAAGATGTCATCAATGTAGCATAGGTAGAGAAGGGGCGTGACTGGACGAGAGCTGAGGAAGTTCCAGGTCAGCCATAAAAATATTGGCATATTTTGGGGCCATGCGGGTGCCGCTGGTCTGGATGTATATATTGTCACCAAATTTGAAATGATTGTGCATGAGAATAAAGTCACAGAGCTCAGCAACCAGTTGTGCTGTGGCATCATCAGGGATACTGTTCCTGACAGCTTGTATTCCATCTGTGGGTGGGATGTTTGTGTAGAGAGCCTCCACATCCATGGTGGCTAGGATGGTGTTTTCTGGAAGGTCACCAATGCATTATAGTCTTCTCAGGAAATCAGTGGTGTCAACGAAGATAGCTGGGAGTGCTGGTGGCATAGGGTCTGAGTAAAGAGTCCACATATCTGGGCAGTCCTTCAGTGAGAGTGCCAATTCCAGAGATGATGGGGCATCCAGGATTTCCAGGTTTGTGGCTTTTGAGTAGTAGATCACCCCGGTCGGGGATCAAAGGGTGTGTTGATTTGTTCCGGTATTAGTGTAGGGAGTGTCCTGAGTAGATGGTGCAGTTTCTTAGTGTATTCCTCAGTGGGATCTGAGGAAAGTGGCCTGTAGAATTTGGTATTGGAGAGTTGTCTGGCATTCTCCTTTTGGTAGTCAGACCTGTTCATGATGACAACAACACCTCCTTTATCAGCCTCTTTGATTATAATGTCAGGGTTGTTTCTGAGGCTGTGGATGGCATTGCGTTCTGCATGACTTAGGTTATGAGGCAAGCGATGTTGTTTTACCAGAATTTCTGCCTATGCACGTCGGCGGACACACCGTCATTTCGAGAACCAACCTCATTATCTCTAGACTGATTCTTGCCTGCATATTTATACCTGCTGTTGTCAGAGTTGTACCGGTGTGGTGCTCTGCTCTCTCCAATGTTGATATCACTCGGCTGCGTGCGTGAGTTCCCTCTGTGTGCTGCCCCAGCTCTGCGCAGATAGCTGACACAGCAGACCCGACGAGAACCCCCAATTTGTTTACCCAATTTGTAGTTACTATGTAACTTAGTTTCTTTACCAATTTGTTTTTTCCTTGTCTTCATGTTGTTTGCTGCCATTCGTTTGTTGATTTGTACCTGTGTGTTGGTTAAACAGTTTAGCAAGGTTATACACATTGTACATGTTGTACAGCAATCATACAATACAGCAACAATACTGTAGTACAATAATAATACAGTAGTACAGCAATAATACAGTTGTTTTTACACAATAACCAACTTGAAATTAAATGACAGTTTTTCTGGTCCAGCTAGTGGTTTTTAGCTGATTGTTAAATTAATTGTCCATATATTGTAGATAGAGGTGTAATTGACCAGTCTCTTATTTATAAAACACTTCATTTTTCTTTTCTTAATACTTGGGGGTTTCTTCACTGTATACAGATATGAACTGGTGTCTTCAGGGTGTGATATTTTCTGGTGTCTTTGGTCTGTGGGATGCAACTTAAACAACTTTTGTTAGTTAACAGTAAAGTTTTTTGTTTGTTTGTTTTCAGTAACCCAAACTTAATACACAGTTTTAACTTACTTTGTTTACAATGTAATAAGAACAATGTAATAGGGACCGAGCCTTTTATAACACAAGCTATACTTTTGCAATTGTTGTATAGACATTCATTTTCATTTGAGGTGCATTACTAATATTTCATAGTAAATATAATGCTTAACAGCTAAAATAAATGCTCACAATCTTCCATGAGAAGGTGTATTACTTTCCTTTGCTGAACACTTTGTTTCAGCAAAAGAGTTAGTAACATAATTTCAACAAGCTTTTTAGAGTTAATTTGCTTGTGATACCAACTTCATTCTTGTTAACTGTTTAGAAGCACAAACCCTAACAACCATTGCTTCCCATTAACATAACATAACAAAAGAAAAGCACATAAAACTAAACCAGCTATAAAATTAAACCAAAATAAATTTTAAATACAAATACATGCAAATACTTTGAGGGTATTTGAGGGTATACTTTTATGATGCTTTGTTATGTTTGGGAGCCAAAGGTGGAAACCTGTTAAAATTGTTTGGTTAGCTTTATGCATAAAATTATTATTTCAAAACATTTTGGTTATGACATTTTTATAACTATATTTAAAAGAGCAAACAAGTTTATAAAAAGCCCACGTTTATTTATAAAAATAGTCACGTGACACACACAACATAGACACAAGACACATACATGACATACAGGACAAACTTACAATTAAAAACAAATGGCGCCAAAATTCTATTCATAACTATACAAAATAACACAACCAAAAATAAAAAGTAAAAAGTTATTACCTTATTTAAAACTTGTAGCATAAATTTGATAAAAAATATATTAATGTTTGCCAAATGTACTATATTAATTTGGTAACAAGGAATTTTGCATTACTTTATATTTAACATTATTTTAAAACTCTGCTATATGGAAATAAGAAAAGTCCATGTTTTAAATATTAGTTAGTGGTTAGCAGAGAGTGCATTTCTGTTGCTTGGCAACCATATCTTCAAGAAAGTTAGAAATAATTCCAGCTGTTGCATTCCTGAAGGGTTAAAATAATTAATTTACTGGATTTGTTTAAAGTAAAATTTTTTACCTTGTTTTCTTTTTGTTTCTTATTTTGTTCTGTTTTCAATTGCTTTATATTTTGGAGGTTTCTGTAAAAACTATAACTTTTAACTTTTAAAACAAAAAGAGAGCCTAAGTGAGGAGAGGCGGAGGGGGGGGGAAATGAGGGGGGGTGAAGAGCAACCTAGGAAGGTAGCGAGACCTGAGCCAAGAGAGATTAACTACATCAAGGTATTTGAAAGTACAAGCAGCAGCAGCAAATTTAGCAAACTGAGAAAACATAAAGACAAAACTTAACCGGTATGTAAAAATATATGAAAAAGAAGGTTATATTTTCAGATATGAGCACGGAGTGTGGTTCCATGGGTCAAAGCAATTGGGAACCTGCACAGTTGGGAATTACGCCCCTGGTTTTTATCCTGGCTGTGAGAGGATATTGGGGGTAGTTACCTGCTCTTGTAAAACCTGAATTTGTCCCCCCAGTGTCTGTTGCTTTTGTGTGCATGCCAAATGGATAGTAAGAGTGCCCTTTTTTGCTGAAGTTAACTGTTTCTGGGCAGCTCCATGTGTTAATGCATCAATTGTAGGTGTTAACCCGCTTAATTTCAGTTTTTTACTTTGAAATTCTTTTTTATTCACTCCCCTGCGATCGAGTCGCAGCTCCTGTCTCCTAATGTGCTCTGTGAACTGTTCCATTTTTTCCTTCATTTGATTTACCAATTCAGTGAGAGTATTGTTTGCTACTCTTTCCTTCTGTGCACTTACTTGTCCCGTTCTGACAGGCACCCGTCTAGGTTCCGGTTTAAGTTTAACTGGAACCCGGCTTTTATCATAAGGTGATGGTTGCAATGCAGTGGACCCTGTTTCATGTTTTAATTTTACTAGGGCCACCTTTTTCCACTTCTGTCCCCATTCTTCAGGCAGAGGGTAGCTACCTGAAGCCTGCTGTTTACCACCAATATTTATAACAGGGGCGGCACATGTATTTTTTGTAGGTTCCTTACAGCTGTTTCCAGTGTTTCACTCTGTTCCTGTACTGGTTGTCTCTGGGCTGCTTGCCACCCTGCAAGGGGGGTGGGAGCATTCCAGGGCTGTGTAGCTTCTTTTGATTCTTTTAACTCTTTCTTTGTTACTGTTACTTGTTTGGCCAGCATGCCAGCATGCTGTTTAAGCCATTTCACTGCCATAGACAGGAGTTGCAAAATTCTTGCTTTTTTACTTTTATTACTATTTCTTAGAGCCTCGGTCTGTACCGTCGCTCTACATATGCTAGTCCATGTTTCCCCACTCTCTTTTTTAAATTCATATGGACCCCCCTTACTGACAATCCAGCGAGTCCAAGAGTTATCAAACTCTGTGGGGATCATAAGGGAGGGGTACAGCGGGTTCCCTAGCACGAGGTATGCTGCCATGTTGGATTGCGATTCTTACCACAGCAGGTTTGCAATCCAAAGGCACCGCTTAATCGTGCCTTACTCCCCAGATCAGCGGTCGGGGTCACCAGTGTTGTCATAGTTGTACCGGTGTGGTGCTCTGCTTTCTCCTTGTTGATATCACTCGGCTGCATGCGTGTGTTCCCTCTGTGTGCTGCCCCAGCTCTGCAGATAGCTGACACAGCAGACCCGACGAGAACCCCCAATAACCACAGAGTCCAGTAAGATGCAAAGTCACGTTGACTAGGTTTATTGCGACCTCGGACACAATGGCAGTTCCCCATAGATTACTTAGTCTACCGGGCATACTACGAGAAAGTGCCTCTTGGCAATGGACTCAGCTCAGTCAGTGGCGGGAGTTTCCACTGCCCCCTAGGCTGGACAAAGACACCACCCCAAGGATGCATTCTTATACACAGATACAAACAAGTTACACATCACACCTGACGTATGGAGGTGCAACCTTTCTACGTAGCAAGGTACAACCCCTCTACGTATTAAGGTGCCGCCTCTCACCTTGTACATGTTGGTTCGATCAAAACAACTCTATCCATCATATTACCCTTTTGCCTCTGTCATTGGGATGGGCCAGCCTGTTCCTTGTTATCTGTGTGGAATGTGCAAGTATGTGAATGTTACGTACCTAAAAGGTACTGATCTTCTTGCAGCATCAGCCCTTTCCTTGCCAGCTTCTGTGAGCAGGGCCTGCCTCTGGCTCACAGCTTAACGTTAGCAAAGTCTTGACCATTACTTTAGTTCAGGCCTCAGGCCTCATACCAGGCCTCTGATACCAAGGTTTATATCTTAGGGCCTCCTCTTACTACACCTGCCTCTGGAAATTTCCACTATATGCACCTGATGAAGTGGGAATAAACCCACAAAAGCTTATGCTCCAATATAAGGTGCCACAGGACTCTGTCGCTTTAGATCCAGACTAACATGGCTACCCCTCTGATACTTATCCTATTAAGTTAAGTAATAAAGTCTTAAACATTATAATCTGTTTATACAACACATTTAATATTTCTCCAATGCCAGTGAAAACACACTTCAGTTCAAAGTAATAAAGGTGTAAAGATTCAAAACTAGAAAACGAATTTAAAAATTGATTTTTCATTTACAAACGATTGATCTAAAGGTCTGTTGTAGCCTCTGGAAACTGTTCAGTTCTATAATATAATATAGGAATCCTGAGTATGTATCTACAGTGACCCAACTGGATGATTCTTTATCGTGCCTTAATGAAAATACAATATGACACTCTACATCTTCAATGTTATTAAGCAATTTGCCCTCTAAAAGCCGTCATTTTCAAGGGCACACTCAAATATTAAGGAAGTTAGTAAAGAGACCTGTTCTAAGGCTGGAACAAGCTGGTTAGACGCTTCTTACTCCCCACAGCTAAGGGCATCAGGTTCCTCCGGTGGGGGTGTGGAGAAGCCGTTCGTTTTCCTGTTCGCACTCCTCTGCGGTGTGAAAATCGGGGAGGGGAGACAGAAGCCCCACTTCCCTCCCGAAATGATGTCCAGTGGGGGAAGTCAGGACAACAGGGTGGGGAGGCAAGTGGTGGCCAGACTCTCACTGCCAGGGTCTAGTCTAGCTCAGGGTCCAGCTCAACCTCCTCCCCGCGCCACTGGTCCCCAGTCCCCTTCCACCACCAGGTCAACCCGGGCACTAAGGCAGGAACAGGGTGAGGCAGCAAGTCAAGCTGAGCAAGGCAGGCAAAAGCGAGTCTTGTCTTCATGGGCCGCTCACAATGACGTCCTTTTTGTGTGCAACTGCTGCAAAAACATCCCGGGCAGAGAAGCATCGAACCACAGCAGTCTTGCACAGCTGCCAAAGTAGCTCAGTTGGGAGAGCGTTAGACTGAAGATCTAAAGGTCCCTGGTTCGATACCAGGCTTTGGCAGGTCCTTTCATCCCTCTTTGTGCAGGGACAGCTTGTTCTCTGGGAGGGTGGCAGCAGCACCTTCACCTGAGTTTGAGCTCCCCAGCAGGACAACAGAGTGTGGGCTTCTGCCCCTGGTTGGCCCACCTGACCTATACCAATGAGGGACAGGAGTTGTCTCTTCTACATGACTTATTGGTAGACCCAATATGACAGGAAGAGAGTGAGGCAGGGCGGTCCTCAGAGATGATGCCAGAGGGGGCAGGGACTGGGGAGGAAAGCTCCTCTGCAAAGCAGAGGAAGGGCAGTACTGGGGAAGGGGCATCTGTTAAAGTGGCCTCATGTAAGGTAGCAGGGATTCAGGGGCCAGGAGGAGGTGTTTGATATTCAGTGCCTTGGAGCAGCTGGACTTGGACATGGTGGGTGTTCAGGAAATGCTCTTGCAGTGAAAGGGGTTAATACGTTTAGGCAGCCTGGCTAGCTCAGCTGGCAGCACCTCTGGCTCTTACTCTGAAGGTTGAAGTTACAATTCCCTGTCTGGGTGCTTGGGGCTCCTCTTCAACAAGGCAACACACAATCTGCTTAAGCCCCCACCCAGTAACCTGGGGAAACTAACCCTGGCCACTGGGTGCCTCTAAGAGGCGATACTTTCCCCACTCACACGCACGGACTGTAGAAAAGAAACTAAAGGAGGAAAATCACCTTGTATTAACTTGGGAAAACACCACAATCAGGATTCATAACACAACACTATGAGCAAAACACCCACCCCACAGCGAGCTGGGCAGTGGCCTTTTGCCTCGGGCTCCTAAATCCAAACACCAGAAGCTCTGTGGATGTGTCCCTCCCTTCACTGCACCTCACCCACAGCTGCTGCCCTGGGTCAGTGAAAACCCAGAATTCACCTCTCACCTCCCGGGGGGAAAGCCCCTTTCTCCCTCTGCTGTCTGGCCACATTGCCGGCCACTTGCCGTTCCCCCCTGTCACCGCTCTGCTGGCCACCCTCTCTCCTCTGGGACGTCTTGTGGTCCCCCCAGGAGCGGGGCAGGCTCCCTAAAAGCAGGGCCGCCCAGAGGATTCGGGGTCCTGGGGCAAAGCGGGGGAGCGGACATAAAAAAGGTGCCACCCGCTGCGGTGCTTGTACTCACTGGGCGGCATCCGAGTCTTCAGTGGCGGCGGGTCCTTCACTCGCTCCACATCTTCGGCAGCACTGAAGGACCCACCGCTGAAGTGTCACCGAAGACCCAGACTGCTGCCAGATGAATACAAATTAAAAAGGCACCTCTAGCCAGGGAAGGGATTCTTGGCCAGGGCTCGCGGGGCCCCTGTGGGGTCCGGGGTTTGGGGCAAATTGCCCCACTTGCCCCCCCTGGGCAGCCCTGCCTAAAATTAGTGGCCACCCGAGCCCGAACAGTAGCCCCACCCCTTCCACTCGAGGCAACGCCCCTGCCCCCCTTCTCCCCAAGGCTCCGCTCCTACGCTGCCTCTTCCCCCAAGACCCCTCCTCCCGCTCACTGCTCTCCGTCCCCTCCCCACCCTCACTCACCCTAACGGTCATTACAAAGTGGCAAGGCAGAGCCCTCCCATTTTTTAAAGTCCTGGGGTGTTGTTCCCCCCTGTTCAAGCACCCCTGGGGCCCTGCACTTCACTGTCCCAAAGCAGGACTAATGCTTAGAGCTGGTTATCAGTGATTTCAGATCTGTTGGTCTGCAGCAAGACTCTCCATTGAGTCTTAACCAGCTCTGTTATTACACAGGGAAGAACAAAAGGGTGAAATGGGGCCTGGAACCCTTAAGATGAATCCACCCCACCGAATACACCACTTGTCGCTATCCGCTCTCAACCCCACTGAGAATGTTTTGGGGTCTCTCCTTGCCTTTATCAACCTAGGGGTTTCAGAAAGTCCCCATTAATAGGTGCTCCAGTGGCGCAATTGGTTAGCGCACAGTACTTATAGGGCAGTGCTGAGAGGAGCTATGCTGAGGTTGTGAGTTCAAGCCTCACCTGGAGCACTGGTTTTCAAGAACAAAGTGGCATCACCCCCTCATTTGGCCCTTTGGAAGGTAGAATTCCAGCCCAGGGGATACTGAGGAGGGGCAGAGTCAAAAATGCCCCCTTCAATTATTACCTCCTCTCCAGAGCACAGGTGAGAATCTACAATCCTTTCTTGCCCCCAGCCCCTGGGTCAGGATCCCTCAAGCAGAGCCTGGAGTCCTGCCCATGGCCTCTGTACTATTGACAAAGACAAAACACTCAAATCCCACCTGCTGCAAGGAGCCAGGTTTGCTCTTCAAATTCTGTACATTTCCAGATCTGGGAATGTCCCACAACAGCATTGAATGGGAAGCTGCCTGCAGAACAGTTACACTGTACACAGAGCTCCTGTGGAGGAGGGGTGGGAATTAGGGCTTGGCTACACTTACAAATTTGCAGCGCTGCAGCAGGGTGTGAAAACACACCCTCTCCAGCGCTGCAAATTGCGGTGCTGCAAAGCACCAGTGTGATCAAAGCCACAGCGCTGTGAGCGCGGCTCCCAGCGCTGTCCGTTATTCCCCACAGGGAGGTGGAGTACGGACAGCGCTGGCGCTTTGACTACACTTAGCGCTTCAAAGCGCTGCCGCGGCAGCGCTTTGAAGCGCTAAGTGTAGCCAAAGCCTTAGTAACATTTTGAGGATCGTTTGGGAAATGAGCCTTTGCTGACAAGGTTTGTCTCTGTTCATATTTCACCTTCAGGTGTTATGTTGAGGGACCTTTAGTATATTTTAGTATATTGATATACTACTATAAAGTAGTAGTACTTTAGTATATTTTTGTGAGGTTAATAACTATCTCCTCAACTTTATTTACGCGACTTAAAAATTGGTGTCACTTGATTTTTGCATCTCCCTGTGAAAATACAACTGACACGTGTGGCTTTCTACAGGGCGTCATGATGTTAAAGTAGGGGAATTCAGTCTCTGTACTTCTGGGGGGAGTGTTGCTTTTTTACAGCTGCCTCATGCCCAGGCACACCGGGCTGTTAGCTGCACCCACTGTCCTTGCCAGGGGCCCCTGCTGAACCCTGGGCGGCTGCACTGCCGTACTGGGGTGACTCTGCAGGTGGAGAAGCTGCTGTGGAGCAATGTAAAGCAGATGCAGGAAGGAGACGGGGTCACTATTCACATTCTGAAGTGCACAATTTTCCAAATTTGGGAATAGATTGATAGAGTCATAGACTTAAGGTCAGAAGGGATCATTATGATAATCTAGTCTGACCTCCTGCACAATGCAGGCCACAGAATCTCACCCACCCACTCCTGTAACAAACCCCTATCCTATGTCTGAGTTATTGAAGTCCTCAAATCGTGGCTTAAAGACCTCAAGGTGCAGGGAATCCTCCAGCAAGTGACCCGAGCCCCATGCTGCAGAGGAACGCAAATGTCCGAGAACAATTCTAGGGGAAGGTGAATGCAGAGCAATGACACTGGTGATGCCCAGACCTCCAATGGGGGCAGCGTGGACATTAATAATGGGAAGATCATTTGTGAAATTAGTCGTCACTGACAAGATTTGTCTCTGTTCCTATTTCACGCTGTGATGTTAGAGGAATCAGTACATATTTTTACTATATTAATTAAACACTTAATTTTATTTAACCAAGCCAAAAACTTAATGTCACTTATTTTTTCTCTCTCCTAGCAAGAATGAATGACTTTCTGGAAAGTGCAGCAAGACTAAATGTGGGGAATTCAGTCTCTGTGAGCTGATGTTTTCCTCTCACAGGTCAGTGCCTGCATTGAAATACCAAGAGGGATCTAAGGGCTGGTGTACGCTGGGCACTGAACTGGCAGAGCGATGTCTCTCAGGGTGTGACACCCCCCCAAACCCATATAGTTAAGGTGACCTAAGCCCTGGTTAGATAGTGCTAAAGAAAAGGAAGAATTGTTCTGTCCATGTAGCTATTACCCGGATGGGAAAAACCCTCCTGTCACTGTTTACTCCAAAGTGCTATAGCAGTGCCACAGCAGCATTTTAAGTGTAGACAGAGTGAAAGTAGATCTGGCTCCAGTTTGCACTGTGGATGCTTAGGTATTAAAACTACAATAATAACAACAGCTGCATTGTGCTTGCATAGTTGGCAGTATTTGAACCAGCGCCGGGAGACCCCAATGGATTTCTAGTCCATCGCCTTAACCACTCGGCTACAACTACTTGCCCTACACCTCTTTTCCTACATGATGATTCTGTTCTCACTGAATTGTCACTTCAAGTTGTTTACTCAGACCAACTTCCCCAGCACACTCATGGCTGCATTAGTGTAAGTGTGTCCTGGGCTGAACAGTGAGAATTCCTGCCCATTTCCCTTCCGGCTGGAGCAGGATTAGAGTGTGTTTGTGTGAGTGACATTGCTGTAGATTGTTGTTCATTCCCCACTCTGACAATTCAGACAGTCCCTTTCCTAGTCAAATCTTCAGCACATCGTTCCAATAGCCGGAGGCAGGATTTCTCTGGGGCACTGAGGGCTGGTGCGTGAACTCAGCCTTGCATTCCACCCTTGATGTTTCATGGACTAACAACAGCAGCAGAAAGAAAGAGCCGAGCCAATATCTCCCTGGCAGGGATGCAGGTGCCACGTCCCCTCTGTCTGACCATCACCATTTCAGGAGAGAAGGGTACACTGGCATTGAATGCCCTGGCTCAGACCAGAGACACAGGAAGATTTTGCTGTTCATGGATCTATGCAAAGGAAATTTTGTCTCTGTGTGAAACTGAGGTCGGAAATGAAACATCCACATGGTGGCCCAATGCTCTAGGGGATGTGGGTGAAGGACTCGGGCTGAGAAATGAATTAACAGGGGTTTATTTCAATTTATTGCCCTGATTAAAATCTATGGTTAAAAGGCAGCCACTGTTGTTAGTACTTGTGCCTGTGTAGGGACACCCCAGTGGGTGTCAAGTCCATTGCCTTCACCAGGGACAGTCGATTATTTTATCAAGATACAAATTTCTTGGTCAAGGCCTAGGCACCAGAGAAAACAATACACTGCTGATAAGAAGAAGTACATCAAAAGATTTACTGAGCCGCGCAGCCCCCCCCGGCCGCCAGCGAGATTTGAATCCCAACGGTTGCAGCCACCGTGGGCATAACTATGATGTGTCGTGTTTCACTCTTTATACTTGGCGCCACCTCCTTTCCCTTTAGCCTTGTAGTTGACCAAGGGCAAAGCTGAACATCTCCTCAGATACCAGGGAGTGTTTATGTCCATTCCTGCGAGCTACACAGGGGTTTGATGTTGCTGCTTTCAGTCCTCCGGCTCTGCCGGGATAAGGAACAATTCAGGCTGTCACTGAACTGAAGGAGGAAGATCAGTTTTTGACAGGGAGAGGGACGCCTCCTCTTAAAGGTGTTTGTCTGGCTGGCAGTCCTGGTTCCCAGGTCTCGCCCGTGCGCTCCAGCAGTTTTGGGACCAGGTCACTCCCTTGGCCCCACCTGACGCCCCCAGGGGCCCCGTCAGTGCAGCGCCACTGATCGGGGTAGAGCTGCGCCCCTCATCTTTGCACCTCACTCGCCTCGCCCTTGTTACGGCGCTGCAAACTCCATCCCAGAGCCTGCACCCCAGAACCCCTCCCCCACCCAAACTCCCTCCCAGAGACCAGCCTCTCACCCCTTCTGCACCCAAACTCCCCCCAGAGCCTGCACCCCTCCTGCACCCCAATCCCCAGCCCAGGGCCTGCACCCTAGACCTCCTCCCCCCACCCAAACTCCCTCCCAGAGCCTTAGGCAGGTGAGGGGCAGAGTTTTGGGGGCAGGTTCTGGGCGGTATGAGTGACATTATTGGCCCACTGGGAGGACTGGAGGACTGGCACTGGCCCTAAGGTAAATTGAGGTTGAGACCCTGCTTTAAGGGATTGGAGCAATGCTGGAGAGACTGACAGGCAGGGAGCTGGGGAGCTGTGTGTGCCCCAAGGAGAGTTGTTGTTGTGCTCTGGTGACACAGAGCGGGGGTGTGGTGTTTGTACAGAGAGAAAGTTTACTAACCCCCAGGTTAAAAACTGTTCCTGCTCTGAGCTATACATGACCCTCCTTGTTGCAAGTATAGATCAGCGGTTGAATGTTTCCCTGCATGAAAATGGGTTCCTAATGCCCTCCCTGGTCGGAGCTCCAGCACCTTCTGTACTCGCACCGTGAATGTGAAGAACAAGACTCCAACCCCATCATTCTTCACTGGCCCAGAGGACCAGAGAGGTGGGCCCATCCACCAATCACCCTCTGTCCATCGTCCTATCCCAGTCCTGACCTCCAAACTCACAGCTCTGCTGGTGACCCTCACTCCCGATCCGCAGCCCCTGCTATCCCAATCCTGACCTCCAGACTCACAGCTCTGCTGGTGCCCCTCACTCCCGAACTGCAGCCCCCTGGGCTCCCACTGAGCTCTGCCGGTGCCCCTCACTCTGCAGTCACTGCGCTGCTGGTGCCCTTCACTCCTGACCCGCAGCCCCTGTTATCCCAGTCCGGCTAATTATCTAGTGGAACAAGCTCCGCAAGGGACGTGGTTAAATCCCCATCACTGCCGTGTGTAAATTAAGACCGGAGCTCTTGCTGCAAGACACCTGGTGTGTGGGTGTCCCTGTTCCCCCTTCAGAATCTCTGGTACATGGTGCTTCCCTCCTCCCAGTTCAAGATCCCCATCATGTGGGTGCTCCCATCCAGGATCTCCGGTGAGTGTCTCTGTCCCCCACCCCATGAACTAGCTCCCGTGTGTGGTTTCCCCTGCCTGCCCCCATCCGGGATCTGTGAGTGTCTCTGTTCCCCTTTTCAAGATCCGTGTTGCTTGGGTGCGTCCCTCCCCCCAAGTCAGAATCCCCAGCGTGTGGGTGCTCCCATCCCCCCCTGCAGGCTCTGCGGGGGAGGGGGGTGTATAAAAAGAGACCGTGTCTCACTGTCTTGCCCAGGCTACGCTGCAGGGGCTATTCACAGGCGCGATCCCACTACTGATCGGCACAGGAGTTTTGACCTGCTCCGTTTCTGACCTGGGCTGGTTCACTCCTCCTTAGGCAACCTGGGGACCCCAAGCTTCCCCGGGATCCCCATATCAATGCTGAACTTAGTGCGGACACCCGATCGGCACAACCCCCTGACCAGGCCAGAGAGAGCAGCAGGTTTCCCCTATTGTTTCCCACTCTTGTTTTCTTGACTAGTTTCTCCTCTGCACCAACTTCCTCTTTCACTTGGTGAGCCTGGCTAGCTCAGTTAGCAAAACATCAGACTTTTAATCAGCGGGTCCAGGGTTCAAGTCCCTGGTCCGGTGATAAACTACTCCCCAAGATCTTACGCTGTCTTGCTTTGATGTTACTTTTTCTCTGCCGGATTTGCCCTTTCCTCAGAAGGGCCTTTTTGTGTGTGGGTTTGAAGGGGCAAATTCCTGACAGCCCCTCTGTCCTTGCAGCCTGGAGGAATAAAGGCCTCTGGGCATAGAGCATATTCCTCCCCTGCACACACACAAATACAAACACACAGAATATCCCTAAGGAATTAGAATCACCTGCTGCCTTCCCCTGTCCTGCTGGATCCCCAAACGAGGATGCTCTTCAGCCTAAACCCATGTCCCCTCTTTTCCCAGTGCCCCTCAATCCCAACCCTCAGTCCCTCCTATGCTCACTGCTCCTCACTCCCAACCAGAGCCTGCTCCTCTTCACCCTTCTCCTCTGTCCCAACCCACAGGCCCCACCTATTCCCAGTGCCCCTCAATCCCAACCCACAGGCCCCTCCTATTCCCAGTGCCCCTCAATCCCAACCCACAGGCCCCCCCTCCTCACGCTGCTCCTCAATCCCAACCCACAGCTCCCTCCTTCCCTCCAGCAGCAGGTGCTTCAGACCCCCTCAGGAAGATTTTCTTGCAAGGTTTCGTGTATGAGTCTGCATGTGGATTTTACAGTATGTTGGAAATAGGTTGGGTTGCTTGCCGAAATGATCACTTTTGGCTGGTGTTGGATTCCCAGTCTCCATGTTACAGGGACAGGAGAAATAAAGGGTTGTTATCCTTGTTGTGTGAATCGAGGGCAGCACAACTGTACTCATCGGGTCTCGGAGGCTGGGCTCAAGCCCAAGTGTCTACACTGTAATTTTATAACCCTGCAGCTCAAGCCCCACAAGCCTGAATCAGCTGACCCAGGGTTTGAGAATAGTGACTTGGGTATGTTACTGGCAGTGTAGACATAATGCTGGGCTATGTCCACACTGCAACATCCACGGCTGCCCCGTGCCAGTGCAGGCTCCCGGGCTAGGGCCGTGGGGTGGTAAATTTGCACCGTAGACATCTCGGCTCAGGCTCAATACCAGGCTCTGGACCCCACAAGGTTGGGAGGGAGTTTAGCAAGTGAAAAAGGTAAAATGGCAGTGGAGTATTACCCTGGACTCAACGGCATTTCTCCATTGGTCTGTCTGCTTTGGGGCAGGGACAATAACACGTCCTGCTGCTTTCGTTATTTCAAAGGGTGGTTTAGGATTTTCATTCTCACACACGGTGCACGAAGCAGGACTGAACCCTCGGTGTAAACTAAATGAGCTGCTTACAGGTTCTGGCAGCCACAATGAGCCATTTGGTGTGAGAGCCCAGACCTGCCCCTGTCCCAGAGAGAGAGGGGTCATCTGTGAGGGGCTTAGAACATTCATCTACCAGCTCCTAACTCCCAAACTTTCAGTAACTCTGTTATCAGTGCCTGTGAGTGTAATTTAAACCATAAAAAGAGCCACACTGGGCTAGACCAAAGGTCCATCTAGCTCCATATTTTGACCTCTGACAGTAGCCAATACCAGGTGCCCCAACAACCAGTCAATAAGGGACCACTGGGAGTTGGACCCAGGATCTCCTGTTTACAAAACAGGTGCTTTAGCCAGCTAAGCCATGGTGCCTGCCTATGACTGAGGTGTCATCTCTGCTCACACCTGACTCCCTGCCATCCCCACCGGGGCCTGAGAAGCTTTGCTTGTGTTTGGATTCTGCAAAGCAGAGGAGCAGATGACGTTTTCCTTGCAAGCTGTGTGTGTGTGAAAATATTTGGCCAGGTCTGCACTGCAAAGTTATTTCAGCATCATTATATTGTTCAGGTATGTGAAAAACACACAACGCTCCATCGGTCGGCAGCTTGTGGCTGGTGTACACTGCAATGCCACGTCTGGTGACAAAACTGCCCTGTTTTGGTGACAAAATAAAACCACCTCGACAAGAGGCCTAGAGCTTTTTTGCTGCAAACTTAAAGCGACAAATTGTTAGTGTAAATGCTGCTGATCATTATATCACCATAACTGGCCTCCACCAGTATGCTGTGAACTTGCGTGCCCTGCATTCCTGCTACACAGCCATAGCTCCGGAAAGTTCTGACAGCTGAGCCGCTGTCTGCATGCAGGCTTCAGTGTGAACACAAATATCTGCACAACAGTTTTTAGCCCCTCAGCTTTAGCTCCATGAGCCCAAGTCAGATGACCCAGGCCAGCCCTGCTGACATCTTTATCCCAGGAGAGATGGACTCTAAGGGTACGTCTCCATTGCAATGGAAGCCCAGGTGTGGCACGCTGTGCTCAAAGCAGCACCTGGAAGCCTCATATTCACCACTCTCATATAATGATAACATGGTTTGTACAAAGTCTGCCTGGTGAGGTATCATTTCAAAAGTCTTGATCTGTTGAACCTTAATATCTTATTGGCTTGTGTGTGCTCGCATTGGTTGGGAAGTTATGAAGTTTTGCTCTGTGTGCATTACTGAGATATGTTATGAGGTTGGGAAATGCCCCCCACCAGCCTTTCAGGTGTGACAAGGGAGGAGCCAGACTAACTGCTGGCCCACTGAAGGTATCCACACTCCCAAGGCCTATCCCAGGAACCGTGTACAATGCAGACTTCTCCGAGATAGCACAGAGACAATGGACACTGCTTGACTCACATGGTAGCAAAGGAGCTTCCTAGCAAGTTGGAAGAAGCTATGAAAGAGGGGAAGAGACATCATGACTTGGCCTCTCTCCCCCACAACTCAGCAGCTGGAAACACACCTGGAGGACAAAGACTGAACTGAACTGACTCAGAAATCAGAAGAGAATAATAACAATAATACTTTCAAACCAAAGTCCCCAAACAGACTAGTACTGGTTTTTCAGCAGAAAATTTTCAGTTTGGGGAATTTTGTTTTCTCAGTCAGACCTTGCCAAGGGAAGCAGGGAGAAAATGTTTGAGTTGCCTCCTTCAGAACAGCTTGGCCTAGACACTAGCTCCGGTTCACTGCTCTGGCCTTGCTTGGGTTGAGGGTATTTTAATAATTTGGGCAGGTCCCAGGGTGTTTGGGGGAGATGATGAGGATATTCCCTTTTGAGATAAAAACTAAGAAATACAGCACTAGAGTTTTTTTTTTTAGAAATCTGGGATTTAGACATTTTATTCAAAGCAAGGGAGTTTTGTGTTTCTGAGAAGGTTTTTGTTTGCAAGAAGCAACATTGTTTGAACTGTCATTTGTACCAAAGGGGGACATAGCTGTCTACAAAGGAGGGGTGAAGACTAAATGCATCTGATAAATATGGGATCTGAATCCATGCAGACAGAGCACAATGGATTAGCAGTCCACCACCTTAACCACTCGGCCACCTCATCTGAGCTGTCACAAAAGAGACAGGAGGAGAAATCTAAGGCCAGCAGAGATAGGGACAATAAGGAGTTTTTAAATACTAAGCGGAAGCAGGGGCTGAAAGAGCTCCCCCCTCACATCTAGTGAGGAGCTGGGGGAAAGACTTCAGGAACAGACCGTGTTTGCACAGACACGCCTACTCTGCCTAGGTATGCAGCATGATGGGGCCGCTTCCCCAAAATGACCAGTTTTGGCTGGTGGTGGGTTACAAATCACTTTAGGATTGAGTGGAATGAAATGTTATTATCCTTCCTGCATGAGTGAAGGGCAGCAGAACATACCTAGTCCGTCCTGATGGAGGGGTAGGTGGGTGAGGAATAGCTTTTATCGGACTTTGTAGAAGTGATTGAGAACGTCACCCTAAACCAGTGATTCCCCAAACATTTCACACTGTGCCCTCTTAGCCATGGCTGTGGCCCCTCGGAAGCTGCAGTCAAGAACCGGGGCTGGGAGTGGGGCTGTTGCTTGCTGGGGAGAGGGGTGCAGACAGGGGTAAGGGGGTCGAGGCCGAGCTGGGAGCCAGAGCCCCAGGCTGAGGGTGGGGTTGGGGAAGAGCTGGGGCAGAGTGGGGCTGAGTGCTGCTCCCTCCATGGGGGCTGGCTCAGGCCCTGAGGTGCCCCCATGAATGTTCCTCCTCCCCCTAGGAGTCATGCCCCACATTTTGGGGACCACTGAACCCTACTCACTAAGCAGGGGCTAGTGATGCCAAAGCCCAGGGAAAGGGAGAACAAGTGTGGGGCCCCCAGCACTGGAGCCATGTGAAGGGGCTGCAGGAGAGGGGCAATGGCTGGTTGCACTGGGAGTTAAGGCCAAAGGGGGCACAGGAGGGGGCAGGAGTTAGGGGTGAAGGAGGTGCAAGGGTTGGGAGTGCAGGAGCTAGCGGTAAAGGGGGAGTGGGGATCGTCCAGGGGCAATGGGGAAGTGCCAAAGTACAAGCTTTGCCCAGGGAACCATTTTCCCTAATGCTGGTCTGAGCAAACCATTGGAAATGACCCTTCAGTGAGACCAGAACCATCGTGTAGAAAAGCCCCTTTGTTAAGTGGTGGTGGCTGAGGGCTTAGGGAGATGGGTTAGAAAGCAATAGGCGTTTTTCTGTGGAGGTTTGATTCTTGCCTGCTAGGCAAGGCTGGTGTGTGGTGTCTCCATGGCTGCACGATCAGTGTCTGATCATCCACCGTGCCACAAGGAGCCAAGTCTAGACATATTCAGAGGCTCTATGCCAGGGTTTCTCAAACTTCCTTTCACTGCAAACCCCTTGTGCCAAAAAAAACCTTACTACATGGTCCTGGAAAGATGCACCAAGCCCCTCCACACTGAGCACAAGCAGAGGAGACAGAGCCTGAGGCCTGCCCTGGTTAGGGGAGGGCAAAACCACCAGAGCTTGTGGGATTCAGCCCTGAGTGGTGGGGCTCAGACTTTCGGCTTCAGCCCCAGGCACCAAGAAGTCTAATTCCAGCCCTGGCAATCCCATTAAAACAGGGTCACATCTTTGGGGGTCCTGACACACAGCTTGAGAACCACTGCTCTATGCTGAGGGGAGAGAGTTTTCCTGTGGGTGTAGTTAATCCACTTCCCCAAGAGGTGGCAGCGATGTCAGTGGGAGAAGCTATATCGGTGGGTGTGCAAGCTGTGGTGTTTGCCACAATTAAGAAGTTTAATCAAACCCCATTTTTAAAACCACCTGTAGTCTGGGAATGGCAAAGGACCTTGATAAAGCAGGGTCTGTCCTTCAAAGTCCTGGAGATCATGAGTCCATACTCCTGCGGTCATGGAGGCATAGCTTAGTGGTAGAGTGCTTGATGGTAGATCAAGTGGTCTTTGATTCAAGCCCCCGTGTTCTCTTAAAACCGTCTTTCTTTTTTTTAAAAAAAGGAAAACATTTTCATTTCCATTCTCCATTATGTTCAGGAGCTCCACTATACAGGGGTGCTTGATATGAATGTAAACACTCAACATTTCACTGTCCAAATGCATAAAAACCTAGCAAAGCTGTCCATCAGCTGAAATCAGTTCCAATCCTCTAAGTGTCAATTTATGTTTTCATCAATTAAACAAAGGTATCATACGAATGTACATTTGCAGATCCCACTTCTCCAGGAGCTGTGCTGTGCAGAAGAACAAGAACCACATCCAGCTGCAGTTCAGGAATCTGATGACCAAAGAGCCAATAAATGTTCTGAGGGCTGAAGAAAAATGCCTTCTAGTGAGCTATTGAACGAGCTCAACCTGTTTTGCTTATCAAAAGAAGATTGAAAGGTGACTTCATTGAAGTGTTGAAAGGCCTTAATGGAGAGAAAAGATTGGGTATTAAAGGGCTCTTTAATCCAGCAGAGAAAGGCATAACAAAACCCAGTGGCTGGAAGGTGAAAAAAGACAAATTCATATTACAAATAAGATGCAAATATTCAACAGCGAGGATGATTCACTACAGGAACAAGCTACCAAGGAAAGTGGTGGATTCACAATCTCCTGATGTCATTTAATGAAGACTAGATGGCTTTCTGGGATGTGTTTGCCACAAATATAGCTATTGTGTCATACAGGAGGCCTGTGATATGCAGGAGGTCAGATTAGATGCTCTAATGGTCTCTTCTGGCCATCAAGTCGACTAATTTCTGAAAAACTGAGTGTAGCATTGGGAGCAGCGTCTGATGTTTTCCTGTCTAGCCGGCTTGCTTCCTAGAACGAACGCTCCTTGAGTGGGGTGATCCACAGGGAGTAGCTCAAACCTCCCAAGTGCCTGGGCAGGGGCAGGACATTAGCACAGCAAGGGAGGGGTGTGGCAGTGACATCACAAAGGCCTTTTGCAGGACCTCAGACTATTGGTCAAAGGTGGTGGGGAGGTGGTGACCTCACAGAGAGATGCTGACATCAGGCAGGCAGGACAGGGGCGAGGGGCCAAGGAAACCTCAGAGACCCCTGTGGCTTTGCTTCAGCAAGTCTCCTTCTCGAGGTCTCTCTTTGAGGACTGAGAGAGTATTCGGGTTCACGTACGTGAGCGCCAGGAGGAACCTCTTTCGAGTTTTCTCCTTCCCTTTTAGTGATTTTACTAGAAAACAGCCATCCCTGTTTAGAAGGTAAGAGCCTCCTCGAGGGAAGGGGTGTCATGGGTGTGTCACAGTTCGGATGCCAGTGGCCCCCCTACAGGAAGTTCCCACCACCCGGCTCTCTGTTCGCAGGGCGGGAGAGAGCAGCATCAATGGCAGTGATTTGCTCCTGGCTGCCAGAGCAGAGCAGCAGGCTCAGCTGTCAGAACTTCCCAGAGCGATGAAAGGGGAGGGGCCCGTGGCTCTGTAGCAGGAATGCAGGGCAGGCGAGTTCACGGCGGGCATTGTGGGATACTGGGGAAGGCCAGTTATGGTGATATAATGAACAGCAGCATTTACTCTGTTACTTTAAGTTTGCTGCAAAAAGCTCTAGACCTCTAATTGAAGTTATTTTATTTTGTCAGCAAAACAGGGCACTTTTGTCGCCAGACATGGCATTGCAGTGTGTACACCAGCCACAAGCTACTGACCGAGAGAGCGTTGTGTGTTTTTCCCACACCTGAGCAATATAATTCTGCTGAAACAACGTTGTAGTGCAGACCTGGCCAAAGATTCACTCACACACAACTTGCAAGGAAAACCTCACCTGCTCCTCTGCTTTGCAGAATCCAAACACAAGCAAAGCTTGTCAGGCCCTGGTGGCGATGGCAGGGAGTCAGGTATGGGCAGACAGTGTGTTATAGTTACCTACAGGCACCATGGCTTAGCTGGTTAAAGCATCTGTTTTATTAACAGGAGATCCCAGGTTCAACTCCCAGTGGTGCCTGGTTGTTGGGGCACCTGGTATTGGCTACTGTCAGAAGACAAGGTTCAGAGCTAGATGGCCCTTTGGTCCAGCCCAGTGTGGTTTTTCTTATGGTTTAAATAACACTCACAGGCACTGATAACAGAGTTACTGAACGTTTGGGAGTTAGGAGCGGGTAGGTCAGTGGGCCAGTCCCCACACAGATGACCCCCTCCCTCTGAGACAGGGGCAGGTCTGAGCTCTCACCCAAATGCTCATTGTGGCTGCCAGAATCTGTGAGCAGCTTGTTTAGTTTACACCAAAGGTTGAGTCCTGCTTTGTGCACCATGTGTGAGAATGAAAATCCTAAACTGCCCTTTGAAATAACGAATGCAGCAGGACGTGTTACTGTCCCTGCCCCAAAGCAGACAGACCAATGGAGAAATGCCATTGAGTCCACGGTAATACTCCACTGCCATTTTACCTTTTTTGCTGGCTAAACTCCTTCTTCTCTGCCCTGCCCAGGCTGTCCTCTGCCTCTGTTGCTGCTCCCGGCCTGCTCTAGAGTCAAACACGCAGGGCCCCCAGGGGAACAGAGGCTGGGACAGGGCAGCAGCCTGGGCTGGGCTGGGAAGATGCTGGGAGTTCTCGTTCCCTGAGAACTGGCCTGGCTCCCTTCTCAACAGCAAACAAATCAATTCCATGTCCCCTCCCCAGAAAAACCAGCCTGGAGCCAAGGGCAGCAGGGGACGATTCCCTGCAGTTCCCACCGAGGCAGGAGAGAAACCAGGGTGTTTCTAGCAGAGCTTATGGAACTGAGGTGGGGAAACCAGCCTTTACTAACAGGCAGTTCCAGTTTAAGCTAATTGTTTTTACAATTTTTACAACATTAAATAACCCTTCAATCGTAGTGTCACCATCCATAAAATTGCTTCAGCCTTATAGGTTCCCAGGTGCACAACTAAACATCTCTTCAAATCCAAGGGAGTGGAGATCAGTCAATGTTCAGAGTCATCCCACATAGAAGAACCATGTTGTGGTACATACTGGCCCCATCATGTTGCCATGGCCTTTACCTCCTCTCTGTTAAAAGTTTTAGTATTTTGCACAGAAACTTTCTTCCCTCAGGAGGGTCCTGGGAACCAGGGCTGCCAGCCACACAAACACCTTTAAGAGGCGGCGTAACCTGTCAAAAAATGATCTCCTCTCTTCAGTTCAGTGACACCCTGAAATGTTACTTATCCCGGCAGAACCAGAGGATTGAAAGCAGCTACATCAAACCCCTGTGTAGCTAACAGGAATGAACACAAACACTCCCTTGTATCTGAAGTGATGTTTAGTTTTACCCTTTGTTAATTGCAAGACTAAAGGGAAAGGCAGTGGTGGTGCCAGATATTAAGAGTGAAACACGAAACAATCATCATAGTTATGATCTTATTATCATCAGTGTATTATTTTGGCCTCAGAGCAGGGAATGTGTCCCTCATGCTGCTTTTAGGTCACTAGGTGCTTTGGAAACAGGAGGGCTCTGAGTGTAACCTATAGCACAGCTAGCCCATCTGGGGGTGTAGCTCAGTGGTAGAGCACATGCTTTGCATGTATGAGGCCCTGGGTTCAATCCCCAGCATCTCCAATTCTTTTCACCCTGCTGCTTTGCTCATCCCCAGAGGGGATGGGGCCCACCAGTCTCCCTGCAGGAATTTTAATCCTGCTCAGTGAGGGGCAAGTGCCAATTGCATGGAAGGTCAGGGTGGAGTTTCTGCTCCTAAGTCTTCTCTGTACATGTAAGATTCCCACCAGCTGTGCTGCTTGGGACAATGGTAGATGAGAAGGGCGAATCCTCCAGCACTGGAGGGAAAGGTCCCATCTGCAAAGACTAGACTTATTTCTTGTCTGGACCCAATCTTTTCACCTGGTATAGCCCTTGTTCCAGCTCAGGTGATGGCTAGGAGATGTCTCATGACTGCAGCCATGTTTGTTCAGTTCCACCCCCTTGTACAGCTTTGGTACAAGGCAGGAATCTTTTGTCTCTCACCTGGGGAAGAGCCCCAGGTTTAAGATGGATTCCTGTACCAGGTGTCATGGTCACATGTCCTGTGAGACCCCCCAAGCCTTCATTCTTCCTGGCCTGACTCACAGATGGTGCAGGACAGAGCCAACTACAGTCTATTGTCCTGGTTAATGGGAGCCATCAAGAGTCCAAACCACTGTTAATGGCCCACACTTTGCATCATTACAACAGGACCTCAGAGTTATAGTTCATATTTCTAGTTTCAGATACAGGAATGTTCGGTTCATACAAATAGGATGAACACACACAGTAGATTATAAGCTTTGTAATGATACCTCACAAGAGACCTTTTGCATGAAGCATAGTCCAGTCACTTTATATTCACACTCATTAGCATATTTTCATAAAATCCTATGGAGTGCAATGTCACAGCAGGGAAAGGGCTTTACTGCAGCACCTGGGAGCAGTTGAGTTTCATGTTCAGGTTGTGGTATGAGTTCCTCCAGATTTCTCGTAAGCACACAAGGACCTTAGCGGGTGCTCTTGATACAGGAATTGCCCAGACATGATAAAGTGATGGGAACTGCATTTTCCTTTTTTATTTCTGTATTTCCAATGACATTTCTGTTTGTGATTTCGTTTTGCTTTGTATAACTGTGTTTTCTCCTGGATTTGATATTTAACGAAAAAAAGAATAAGGCCTCAAGGCACCAGATGGAGGAGCAGGCTGGGGCTAGGACTGCTAAGAGAGCGAGAGTAGCAGGTTTTCTGTATTGTTTCCTGCCCTCATTTTTCTTGACTAGTTTCTCTTCTGCATGAAATTTGCCTCTTTAAAATGTGAGCCTGGCTAGCTCAGTTGGCAGAGCATCAGACTTTTAATCTGAGGGTCCAGGGGTCAAGTCCCTGGTCAGGTAAAGAAACACTTTCCCCCTGTGACATCCCCAAGGATTTTTAGAAGGACTCTCCTTGACTTTAGTTTTTCCTTTTCAGGACATGGCCTTTCCTAGGAAGGGCACTTTACTGCCTGGGACTGAAGGTGCTACTGCCTCACCTGTCCACTGGCCTCACAGTCTAGAGGAAGAAAGGCCTCTGGGCCTGCAGCAAAGTGCTGGGTGCTGACTTTTTGAGCAAATGCAGGGCTGGCTAGAGAGGCATGTTCCCACTGAGTCCTCCCTGCCAGAAAAAATTGTCCCCACAGAAAGGGGCGGCTCCAGGCCCCAGCATGCCAAGCACATGCTTGGGACAGCAAGCCGCGGGGGGTGCTCTGCCGGTCGCCGCGAGGGCAGCAGGCAGGCTGCCTTCGGCAGCATGCCTGCAAAGGGCCTGCAGGCTGCCTTCGGCGGCTTGCCTGCGACTTCGGCGGACCTCCCGCAGGCAAGCCGCCGAAGGCAACCTGCCTGCCGTGCTTGGGGCGGCAAAATGCCTAGAGCCGCTCCTGCCCACAGAGTCCTCCCTGCTGGAAGTCTACAGTAATCAACAGGTGCTGTGCTGGTCCCATGGTGTAAGGGCCAGCACTCAGGACTTTGAATCCTGCAATCTGAGTTGAAGTCTCAGTGGAATCTGAGAACAATTCCTGTGGGAAAGCTCTGTCTTGCTTTCTCAAAGGCCACGAAAGCCACTACAAAAGGTTTTTTTTCTCCTGCTGATAATAGCTCACCTTAACTGATCACTCTCATTATAGTGTGTATGGCAACACCCAATTTTTCATGTTCTCTGTGTGTGTGTGTGAATATATATCTTCCTGCTGTATTTTCCACTGCATGCATCCAATGAAGTTGGTTTTAGCCCAGGAAAGCTTATGCTCAAATAAATTTGTTAGTTTCTAAGGTGCCACAAGTACTCCTCGTTCTTTTTGCAGATAAATGAATGGAGGTTAAGTCCATGAATGGCTATTAGCCAGGATGGGTAAGGAATGGTGTCCTTAGCCTCTGTTTGTCAGAGGGTGGAGATGGATGGCAGGAGAGAGATCACTTGCTCATTACCTGTTAGGTTCAGTCCTTCTGGGGCACCTGGCATTGGCCACTGTTAGCAGATAGGATGTGAGGTTGGATGGACCTTTGGTCTGACCCAATATGGCCATTCTTATGGTCTTATGAAGGGAGGGGCACAGCCCTGTGACAGAGTTTCTGTAGTGTAGTGGTTATCACGTTTGCCTAACATGCAAAAGGTCCCTGGTTCAAAACCAGACAAAAACATGTGGGTTTAATTTTCCCAGCTCCTAGTGGCCTGTCCCTGCTGTTGTAGGAGCAGCGGTGATTTGTATGCTCAAAAGGTCTGTTATACTTCCCCTGCTCCCACTTTTCTCTCCTCTCCCTCTCTGAATGCCTGTGAAGTGGCTTTTCCCCTCCCCCTCCCTCCTGGAATGCTGGTGGGATGAACGTTCTGGTTGAAGAGCAGAAGAGCTCCCAGGTAGACAAGGTGTCTGGGACTCTAATTAGGCAGCGATCACACACCCAGAGCATGGACACTGCCCAAGGTGGAGTGTGACCCACCAGATGCAGCCAAGTCATCTCTAGTCACAGGCCATGAGGAGCAGGTCCTTAAAAGGGGAAGGGCCCTGTGCTCAGGAGAGCACTCACAAGCTTGTACCTCCAGTGAATGCCCTTTACCCCGACCGCCTGGCCAGCGGTTCTCCGCGTTGCATTTCATTGTGCCTCAGGGAGACTTACCTTCATCAGACCATGCATCATGGTGCTGTGGGAAACTTACCTTGCAGAATCCAGACATCTCCAGTGCCGTGCCTGTCCTGGGAGTGTGAGTGTGACACCCCACCCCCTTTCTTTTGAGCTTAGCTGTCAATATAATAAATGTGCTGCTTTCTGCCAAACTGGTGGGTCATTAGTGCTCCCTACGCTGACTAGCTGGCCTAATTTGGGGTAACACCTGCGATAACCCCAACCCCTGCATGACAGAGGGTGGTGAAATGAGCTGAGAAAAAGCCTTGGCATCAGCAGGGGAAAGCTAGAGGACCTTGGCCAGTCACCTTTTGAAGCCTTGTGGCTTGGTCTCCTCTGCCCTTGGAGGTTGGCCTATGGCAGCCGGCTCTTCTGTGTGACTTGCCAAAGGAGGGAGTGAGGCAGGAATGGGGCAAAAGAGGAAAGTCGAGCTGAGGAAGGCAGGGCAGAAGCTAAGTGTCTCAGGGTGGCTAAGTGGGGTTAGTAGAGCATCACCATTCGTTCTGCAAAGCCTGGGGAGGTGCGGTTGGCTGCTGAGAGGCAGAATCCTGTGCCTGCCTCTTGGCTTCCCAGGGATGGCTACTTGCAGCCCAGGAGAAGGACAGTTCTGGGTGAAAGGATGACAAGCAAAGCTCTGGGAGGAAATTTGGGTGCGGGCTCTGTGCTGGGGGAGGGAGTTGGGGTGCAGGAGGGGTGGCACTTACCCCGGCCAGTGCAGCTCCCAAAGTGACTGGTACACACAACCCTGCAGCAGCAGGTCCTAGGTGGGCCATGCCAGGGGGTCTCTGTGTGCCACTGCCTGCAGGCGCTGCCCCCAGAGCTCCTATTGGCTGCAGTTCCTGGCCAATGGGGGCTGCAAAGTTGGTACTCGGGGCAGAGGCAGTGAATGGAGACACTTCCCCCACCCCAGGGGATGCTGGGATGTGCCAACCACTTCTGAGAGCGGCACGGAGGGACGGAGGCAGAGTGGGCAGGGAGCCACCTCAGTGCTGCTGGCACATCTCTGCACACCCATTGGGGGAGGGGAGCAGAGGTCGTCCATGTGCTGCCTGGGGTTGGGGCAGTGCACAGAGCTGCCTCCCCTCCCGGGTCTATTACAGGAGTGGGTGGGTGGGGTCTTTTGGCCTGCAAGGTGCAGCAGGTCGGACTAGATGATCACACTGGTCCCTTCTGACCTTAAAGGCTCTGAGTCTAAAAGGGAGAGGGAAGTAAAGAATTCTTTTTTAATAATAAACCAAACATTGTAATACCAGGATAACTCCAACAGCTCATTGTATAGTCCTGCCCCTTTCTTCCTCCACTGTGTGTTCAATGACCTGCAGGACATTGATTCTCTCATTTCATTGATAAACTTATACAATGTGACTGAAATAGAACCAATTCCCAGTAGAGGAAATATCGCATCCTTGCATTGGCTGGGAATCAAACCCAGATCAACTGCTTGGAAGGCAGTTATGCTCACCACTATACCACCAATGCAGCTGGCAAAAGTACCACTTATGCTTGCCCAATGAGGCTAGAGCAGAATTGAGGCCCCAGATATCCTGCAGAAATGATGAGCTGCATGCCATTCTAGGGGGTGCCTGTCATAAACAGATAGTTAAGGGTTAAGGTCTGTTTTACCTGTAAAGGGTTAACATGTAGTACCTGGTGACCACCTGACCAGAGGACCAATCAGAGATAAGATTTTTTCAAATCTCTGTGGAGGGAAGCCTTTGTCTGTGTGAGAACTGTTTTTGGATCTAACAGAGGACAGTCATGTCTCCAAGTTCTCCTGGAGTAGTTTCTACTAATTAATAGTGAGTATTAATTAGAAAGGCGAATTAGTCTTATGATTTGATTTCTATATTTGCAATTGGGTGTTTGCTAAAGGAAATGCTTTATTCCTGTTTGCTGATATTGCTTTTACTGAGAAAAGGGGGAGAGGGAATTCTCTCCAGAGATTGATAAGGTTATCCCCTATGAGTGTCCAGCTTGGGCTCATAGAGATTCTGTATTTTCTTTTTATTCTTTAATAAATTCTTTTCTATTAAGGACTTGTTGGTCTTTCCTTGGGTGGATTCTCAGGGAAAGAACAGGGGGAGGTATCCCTCTGTAGTTAGATCCCGGTATCTCTCTTAGGAAAAGGGAGGGGGGAGGAAGCAGGGGGAATGGTTTGTTTCTCCTGGGTGTAAGAACTCCATGGATTTGGGGCTCTTGGAATCCCCTAGGATTTTGGGGAAGGACTGTGTCTCAATTCACATTTCCTAATTGAGTGGTGGCAGCGAGAAGGAACCCTACCCTAAGGGTTAGGGTGGTGGCAGAATACCTGCTGGTCCCCATCTTTGAACCCACAAGCTCAAAGTGGGGGTGAGATCCCATAGGACATGGTGGCAGCGGAGTTTCGAACCCATTGTTACAAGGAGTTTTTTTCAGCTGGGCTACGCTGAAGGGAGCTATTCTCTTCTTCTAGAGCAGGAAAGCAACCTGAGAGAAGAGGGAGTTTACTAGTCTTCTGTTTCTAAGTGGTATTGTTAGAAGCAGTTTCAGCAGTTTGGCTGGAGGGAATTAAGTTTTCCAACAGGCTTTGTTGGAAGCAGTTTTCTTTCTTGTTGCTTGAACAGGCAGCTTGAGGAAAAGGCAGTTTTGAAGCAGTTTTCAGGGTTAGAAGTTTTTTTTTCTCTGCTGGCTATGCTGAGGAAAAACTCTTCCCTAGAGGGGTGTCCTTCCTTTGTGATATCAGGTATCACTCAGGATTCCTAAGGTGGGGGGAAGTGCTCGACAAAGTACATTCCCATCCAGTGGGAAAAACAGGTTTTGGGGGGGGAGACAGAAACCCTCCAGCCAGATTTTTTTTCCCCTGTGTCTTTTGAAATCCTCTGGAGCCAGGGAATACAAATCCCTGAGAGGATTTACTACACTTTTCTCGCAGGTACTAAGTAGCACCAGCCGGTCAGCTGGGCTTATTAGTGTTTTTTTAAAAACAGATTTTCAGCTGGGTTTAGCTGAGGGATAAGGTTTTCTAACAGGCTGTGTTAGAAAAGGATTTTTTTCCTTCTTTTCTTTTTTCTCCTTTTTTTCTTTCTGTCTGCTTAAAAACAGCTAGGAAAGAGGTGCAAGTTTTTCTAGGAGGCTTGTTGGAAGGACCCCCACTGTGAGGTACTTAGCAAGTTGCTACAAACAGGACAAACCAGTTTTTTGGTCTTCTCAGTATATCAGCAAACAGCAACTACACATTTGCAAATGAAAAGGTTTTGTTTCTTTTCTGTTCAGTCTCTCGGGAATAGAAAGGGTTAGCAATTGGGGAAACCAGTTCACTGACTGCAGAGGGGTGTGGCCAGCACCAAAAAGCAACACCAGCAAGCCACACATAAAATTCACTGACTGCAGAGGGGTGTGGCCAACACCAGAAGGCACTGTTCCCCATCCCAAGAAATTTCCCACCTACATGGCAGGTGAGGACACTAAGGCCTTCTTCAAAAAGGTTAAAAGGACCTGCCATGGGTACAGCATCCCTGAAGACCAGTACAAGGACTGGTCAGGAAAGTGGACTTTTGCTGTCTATGACAATTATTCCATCCCCATGCTATTGGGGGAAAACTTGGCCAACCATGTAAAGCTGGCCAAGAGTGGGGGAGTGGTCACCCGCGGCCAGGCCAAACAAGCAGGCACTCCCATCCCTGTTCCTGAGCCATCCACCAGGACCCTGTCTGTGTTACCAGAGACCCAGACAGAGGTGGTGGAACCAAATCTCATGCCAACAACTACAGCAGCCATAGTACATCCAGTCCCAGGACCGGAACTGGAAAAGCAACCAGCGGCAGAACCAGCGCCAGCACTGACGCCAGCGCTTGCAACTCCACCGCCAGGGGGCGCCAACGGGCCTAAACTGGCAGAAGCAGCAAACAACTCTACCCAAGAGGCTCAGCCAGAGCCTGAAATATCACCTTGTGCAACAGCGGAGAGCGGTCCACAGTCAATGGAAACAACCTCATCACCTACATCGCTCCCAGAGGAACTGGTGTCTCCCGCCTCAAGGGAACAGTTCCAGACAGAGCAGGAAGCCGATGACAGCCTTAATAAATCTTGGGCGGCGGTACGAAGCAACCCACCGCCTCTCAGCTCTTCTACCCAATTCCAGTTTGTTGTAAAACAAGGACTTTTATATAAGGACATTCTTTCTGGTGAACACCAGGAAGGCCAGCATCCTCAAAGACAGTTGGTAGTTCCAACTAAGTACCGATACAAGCTCTTAAGCTTGGGCCATGACATCCCAGTGGTCATTCTGGGGTAAACACAACCAAAGACAGGTTGGGGAAGTCCTTCCACTGGGAGGATGGGCAAGGATGTCGCCAAGTATGTCCGGACAAATGCATAAAAAGCGTTCAATGTCAAATATCTTGTTGTTTACATACTTAGTAGTATATGTAATAGTGCATGTGTTTTGTTTATCTGTTTATTTTACAGTTCTAGGAGGAAATCACCACCAGTAGTTCCCACTGTTGGCGATTTGGGGGGCGTGTCATAAACAGATAGTTAAGGGTTAAGGTCTGTTTTACCTGTAAAGGGTTAACATGTAGTACCTGGTGACCACCTGACCAGAGGACCAATCAGAGATAAGATTTTTTCAAATCTCTGTGGAGGGAAGCCTTTGTCTGTGTGAGAACTGTTTTTGGATCTAACAGAGGACAGTCATGTCTCCAAGTTCTCCTGGAGTAGTTTCTACTAATTAATAGTGAGTATTAATTAGAAAGGCGAATTAGTCTTATGATTTGATTTCTATATTTGCAATTGTGTGTTTGCTAAAGGAAATGCTTTATTCCTGTTTGCTGATATTGCTTTTACTGAGAAAAGGGGGAGGGGGAATTCTCTCCAGAGATTGATAAGGTTATCCCCTATGAGTGTCCAGCTTGGGCTCATAGAGATTCTGTATTTTCTTGTTTTTCTTTTAATAAATTCTTTCTATAAAGATTTGATTAAATCCCTTCTACTGTGGATCGGGGAAGGGGCCGAGACACTCTCTCTCAGTGATTCACAGAGTTGAATCAGTGTATATCTCTCCAGGGTGGCTGGGAGAGAGAGGGAGGGGGGGAAGTGGGCTGCTTCCCTGTGTGTGTGAGATTCAAGGAGTTGAATCAAGGTATCTCTGTCTCCAGAGCAGGCTGGAGAGAGGGGGGAGGGGGAAGGTTCCTCCTCTGTGAATTGATCTGTGTTCCCAGGGAGTGTCTTTGAAGGGAGACAGGGGGGAAACAGGGGTGTCCCGGCCCACGAAATTGACCGGGTGGTGGCAGCAAAAGGGGAGACCTACCCTAGGATTTTAGGGTGGGGGAATACATGCGGGTCCTCACTTTGAAACCGCCCAGTTTCAAGTGAGGGTAGACTCTGAGGGTGCCCCTGCAACAACCCCACCCATTGCTTCCCTCCTCCCCCACCCCTCCTGGGCTACCGTGGCAGTTATCCCCCCATTTGTGTGATGAAGTAATAAAGAATGCAGGAATTTGAAACAACACTGACTTTATTGCCTCTGCAAGTAGAGCTCAAAGGGGGGAGGGGAGGGCAGCCTCCAGCTGCTATAATATTCCAGGCAGGACTGAATCTTCATTAGACAAAGCTTAAAGAAGAGAATGACCTGGGAGTCATTCCCATTTTTGCCGAGGCGCCCCTGGGCGACCTCACCAAGGCCAGCCAGGAGCACTCACGGGACGACGATGACAGATACCCGTCCTACTGTACCGTCTGCCATCGGGAAGGGAAGGGAAGGGGATGCTGCTGTGTAGCGCTGCAGCACCGCGTCTGACAGCAGCATTGAGTAGACATACAGTGACATTGAAAAAAGGCGAGAAATGATTTTTTCCCCTTTGCTTTCACGGGGGGAGAGGGGGGACGACATATACCCTGAACCTCCCGCAACAATATTTTTGACCCTTCAGGCTTTGGGAACTCAGCCAAGAATTCAAATGGTTTTCGGAGAGTGCGGGAACTGTGGGATAGCTACAGACGTCAGTCACCCCTCCCTCCATGAGCGTCCATTTCATTCTTTGGCTTTCTGGTATGCTTGTTTCAGCTTCTTAAGTTTCAGCACTGTGTTGAGTCCCTCTTGTGGCCTCTGTCCATCATAGCCTGGGAGATTTTTTCAAATTTTTTGGCATTTTGTCTTTTGGAACGGAGTTCTGATAGAACAGATTCATCTCCCTATACAGAGATCAGCTTCAGTATCTCCTGTACGGTCCATGCTGGAGCTCTTTTTTGATTCTGGGACTGCGTGGTCACCTGTGCTGATCGGCGCTCCACGCTGGGCAAACAGGAAATTAAATTCAAAAGTTCGCAGGGCTTTTCCTGTCAACCTGGCCAGTGCATCCAAGTTCAGATTGCTGTCCAGAGTGGTCACAATGGTGCACTGTGGGATGGCGCCTGGAGGCCAATACCTTCGAATTGCGGCCACACTAACCCTAATCCGACATGGCAATATCGATTTCAGTGCTACTCCCCTCGTCGGGGAGGAGTACAGATATCGGTATTAAGAGCCCTTTATATCGATATAAAGGGCTTCATTGTGTGGACGGGTGCAGGGTTAATGCGATTTAACGCTGCTAAATTCGATATAAACTCGTAGTGTTGATCAATAAGGCTAATCATCTAGTGGAACAAGCTCCGCAAGGGACATGGTTAATTCCCCATCACTGCCCTGTATAAATCAAGACCGCAGCTCTTGCTGCAAGACACCTGGTGTGTGGGTGTCCCTGTTCCCCCTTCAGAACCTCTGCTACATGCTGCTTCTCTCCTCCCAGTTCAAGATCCCCCTCATGTGGGTGCTCCCATGCAGGACCTTTGGTGGGTGTCTCTGTCCCCCACCCCATGATCTAGCTCCAGTGTGTGGTTTCCCCTGCCTGCCCCCATCTGGGATCTGTGGGTGTCTCTGTTCCCCTTTTCAAGATCCGTGTTGCTTGGGTGCGTCCCTCCCACCAAGTCAGAATCCCCAGCGTGTGGGTGCTCCCATCCCCCCTCCAGGCTCTGCGGGGGGTGTCTGTATAAAAAGAGACCGTGTCTCACTGTCTTGCCCAGGCTACGCTGCAGGGGCTATTCACAGGTGCAATCCCACAACTCATCAGCATGGGAGTTTTGACCTGCTCTGTTTCCAACCTGGGCTGGTTCACCCCTTTTTAGGCAACTTGGGGACCCCAAACTTCCCCAGGGTCACCATATTGATGCCAAACTTAATGCATCGGCACAGCCCCCTGCAGCCCAGAACTCCTGAGCTCAACCGATCCGCCGGCCTCAGCCTCCCCAGGAGATGGGATCACAGGCTCAGCCACGGGGCCCGGCTGGTTACAGGGTCTCCCGCGTCCAACTTCAGGCTCAGCCTGGGAGCTCTGCGCTCTGAGCGGGTGGAAGTGGAGCCTGGAACTGAGCTGATGCGCTGAGGGTTATTTGCACTGTGCGCTTCACACGGAGGTGAAAACACGGGGCACAGATCTTTGAGCACAACCCTCGTCCTGAGGAATGGTGTGGGAGGGGGCTGCATAAAGAGAGACCGGCTCTCCCTGGCGGGGCTGCAGCGGCTCTTCACAGGGACAGTCCCACTGGCAAATGGTACCAGAATTTTGCCGCCCTCCCTTCCTGGGCTGACCTCTCTCTAGGGGGAACTGGTGGCCCCAAACTTCCCAGAAACCAGCATAGCGAGGCCAACCTGAGCACAGGCACCTGCTCAGCACCCCGGGGTGCAGCCCTGAACTCCGGCAATCGGCTACACTCAGCTGCCCACCCAACAAGCGTTACACGCAGGAGCCTTCGTGCCCCGCGTGTTCAGGTCCCTCCCAGCGCCAGCTTTAAACTCTGCTGCTCAGTTCTAAGCTTTGGCCACACGGGGGAAACCTGGAGCTCAGCCACTGCCTCCCGGTGCTGGTTGCGTTTCCTGCTCCTTGTGGCAGGTTCACTCCCAGGGCCGGCTCTAGGTTTTTTGCAGCCCCAAGCAAAAAAAAAATTGGCTGCCCCCCTTCCCAGCGCTGGGCTCCCCCGTACCTTCCTGCTGCCCCAGTCCTGGGCTCTCCCCACACCCACACACACCCACTGCCACAGCACTGGGCTTCCCCCTTTCCTCCCCACCAGTGCCCTCCCTCCACCCTGCTGCTGCCCCAGCCCTGGGCTCCCCCCCGCCCATCTCCTGCTGCCCCAGACCCGCCGCAGCTGGCAGCGCAGAGCCCTCTGACTCCCGGCCACGGCTGGGATTTAAAGGGCTCTGGCCTCCCCGCGACTGCCGGCAGGGGCTGCTCAAGTATTTGTGCCGGCGTGCCGCGGGGGGGCGCTTTGGCGGTCACCGGTCCCCGGCTCCGGTGGACCTCCCGCAGGCACGCCTGCGGGAGGTCCACCGGGGCCGCCTGCCACCCCCCGCAGGACGCCGCCCCAAGCACGCGCTTGGCGCGCTGGGGTCTGGAGCCGGCCCTGATCACACCCCGCAGGCAGATCTCTGAATCGGAGCCGAACAGTTCCCCAAATCCAGCGCTTTAGCAGCAGCTTTGCTAGGAAAGCTCTGACGTCCCCAAGTAACGTAAGAGCCAGAGCGTTGTGTCCAGGATCCTCTATTGGGCCCCTCACTGTGGTGTCTGTCAGGCGCAAGGAGAAACCAGGGAAATGTTTTCATGGCGTTTAAGGACAGAAGGGACCATTAGCTCAGCTAGTCTGACCCCCGAATAACACAGAATTACACCATGACACGTACTGATCCCACAGACCTTAGATAGATCAAGGCGTTTCAGCCCTCAGGAAGGAGGCTAAACTGGGTACCAGAGGCAGCGAACAAGGGGCCCCCAAGGCAATGGCAGGGAACTGACGAGGTGAAATATGCCCAGATGATCCCAGCAGGCGACCCACCCCCATGCTACAGAGGTGGGAGTTCCTGTTCCTCCTGCCCTTAAGAATCTCTGGTGCGTGGGTTCGCTGGGCCCCATTACAATCCCCTCTGTCTTACCCCCCATGAGGGATCCGGTGGCTGTGGGTGTTCTCCACCCTACTGGGGGTGTCTGGTGCGCCTGTCCCTCCTGGTTAATAGTGGAGTGTGTGGGTGTCCCCCCCCCGCCCATTAAGGATCCGTGTTGTGCGGATGCCCCCGTTCTTCTCATTAAGAATGGTGCAATGGACACGTCCCCCACCCCATGAACTAGCTCCCGTGTGTGGTTCCCCTCCCCCCATCCAGGCTCTGTGGTGTGTGGGTGTCTCTGTTCCCCTTTTCAAGATTCGTGTTGCAGGGGGGCGTCCCTCCCCCCAAGTCAGAATCCCCAGCGTGTGGGTGCTCCCATCCCCCCCCCAGGCTCTGCGGGGGGATCTAAAAAGAGACTGTGTCTCACTGTCTTGCCCAGGCTATGCTGCAAGGGCTATTCACAGGTACCATCCCACTACTGATCAGCACGGGAGTTTTGACCTGCTCCGTTTCCGACCTGGGCCAGTTCACCCCTCCTTAGGCAACTTGGGGACCCCAAGCTTCCCTGGGATCACCATATTGATGCAGAACTTAGTGTGGACACCCGATCGGAACAGCCCCCTGCAGCCTAGAACTCCTGAGCTCAAGCAATCCGCCAGCCTCAGCCTCCCCAGACGCTGGGATCACAGGCACCAGCCACAGGGCCCGGCTTGTTTTGGGGCTTGGCAGCTCGAGCTTTAAACTCTGCTTGTGAGCTCTGTGCATTGGCCAGACGGGGACAGCCTGGGACTGGGAAATGCTCCTGCTTCCCCCGCCCCCATCTCATGTCAGGGTGCAGGCTCCTATGTCCTCTCATGTAAGATCCCGGATGTTTCGGCGCCCCCTTCCACCGCCCAGGTGTCCGGGTACCTCTGCCCCCCATACAGAATCCTGGATGTGTGGGTGTCCGTCCCTCTGCAGAGGATCCCGGAGTGTGGATGCCCTTGTCCCCCCCTACAAGATCCTGGGTGTGTGGGTGCCACTGTCCCCCTCCAGAAGATATCAGGTGGGTGGGTGGGTGCCCCTGTTCGCCCTTACAGCATCCCTGGTGCACGGGGGCCTCCCTCTGCCCCAGCTCAGGGTCCCCCCTACAAGATCTCTGGTGGGTGGGTCCCCAGGGTGTGAGCGCTCCCATCCCCCGATGCAGGCTGGGGGGGAGGTATAACTGGCTCTCCCTGTCCTGCCCAGGCGGTGCTACAGCAGCTGTTCACAGGGGCAGCAACCTCACTGTCAACCTGCAGCTTTAACTTGCTCCAGGGGTGACCTGCTTCACCCTCCTTTGGGAGCCCGGGGACCCTGAACTTCCCAGAATCACCTGATTGACTCCAACCTTAGCACAGACACCGGCTCAGCATGGCAGGGTGCAGCCCTGAATTCCGTCAGATCGCCTCAGCCTCCGACTGCACAGCGAGGATCCCACGCGAGAGCCTTTGTGCCCCACGTGTCCAGCCAGGGCCCTCCCAGCTCCAGCTTTCAACTATGCTTGTGAGCTCCCCTCTCCGGCCACACGGGGGCAGCACTAATGGCCTCATCTAAATTTGACCCTTCAGACCGCAGATTATAACCGAGCGGGCAGATTATAACCCAGGAAGCCAAATCCTTCCCTAAACTGACCGTTGAAGCAGAAGATCCCCTTGGAAAGATCAGGATTTTTGCCTTTAAAAACAAGAAAAATGTGCATTGCCTTCTTCTGTCCACAGCGAGAGATTGAAGAAGCTCAATTGATTTCATTGACTGGAGGTTAAGTGGGGATTTAATCACTGTTTTTAAATACACAGTTTTAAAAATTCCCAGAGGGGGGAATATCTGATTTGAAAGGGTTCTTTAATTCACCAGACAAAGGTTGAACACGACCCCATTGGTTTGCAGTCAATGTCACAAAATGCCAACTGGAAATGATCATTTTTTAACCGTGAGGCTAATCATCCAGTGGAACAAGCTCCGCACGGGATTTGGTTAATTCCCCATCACTGCCGTGTGTAAATGAAGACCGTAGCTCTTGCTGCAAGACACCTGGTGTGTGGGTGTCCCTGTTCCCCCTTCAGAACCTCTGGTACATGGTGCTTCCCTCCTCCCAGTTCAAGATCCCCATCATGTGGGTGCTCCCATCCAGGATCTCTGGTGGGTGTCTCTGTCCCCCACCCCATGAACTAGCTCCCGTGTGTGGTTTCCCCTACCTGCCCCCAGCCGGGATCTGTGGGTGTCTCTGTTCCCCTTTTCAAGATCCGTGTTGCTTGGGTGCGTCCCTCCCCCCAAGTCAGAATCCCCAGCGTGTGGGTGCTCCCATCCCCCCCTCCAGGCTCTGCGGGGGGTGTCTGTATAAAAAGAGACCGTGTCTCACTGTCTTGCCCAGGCTACGCTACAGGGGCTATTCACAGGTACAATCCCACTACTGATCAGCACGGGAGTTTTGACCTGCTCCGTTTCCGACCTGGGCCGGTTCACCCCTCCTTAGGCAACCTGGGGACCCCAAGCTTCCCCAGGATCACCATATTGATGCCAAACTTAGTGCGGACACCCGATCAGCACAGCCCCCTGCAGCGCAGAACTCCTGAGCTCAAGCGATCCGCCGGCCTCAGCCTCCCCAGGCGCTGGGATCACAGGCACCAGCCACGGGGCCCAGCTGGTTACAGGGTCTCCCGCTTCCAACTTCAGGCTCAGCCTGGGAGCTCTGCGCTCTGAGCGGGTGGAAGTGGAGCCTGGCACTGAGCTGATGCGCTGAGGGTTATTTGCACTGTGCGCTTCACATGGAGGTGAAAACACGGGGCACAGATCTTTGAGCACAACCCTCGTCCTGAGGAATGGTGTGGGGGGGGCTGCATAAAGAGAGACCGGCTCTCCCTGGCGGGGCTGCAGCGGCTCTTCACAGGGGCAATTCCACTGCCAATTGGTACCAGAGTTTTGCCGGCCTCCTTTCCTGGATTGACGTGGCTCCCCTCTCCCTAGGAGGACTGGCGACCCCAAACTTCCCAGATACCGTCATAGGGAGGCCAACCTGAGCACAGGCACCTGCTCAGCACGCCGGGGTGCAGCCCTGAACTCCGGCAATCAGCTACACTCAGCTGCCCACCCAACAAGCGTTACACGCAGGAGCCTTCGTGCCCCGCGTGTTCAGGTCCCTCCCAGCGCCAGCTTCAAACTCCGCTGCTCAGTTCTAAGCTTTGGCCACACGGGGGCAGCCTGGAGCTCAGCCAACGCCTCCCGTTGCTGGTTGCGTTTCCCACTCCTCGTGGCAGGTTCACACCGCGCAGGCAGATCTCTGAATCGGAGCCGAACCGTTCCCCAAATCCAGCGCTTTAGCAGCAGCTTTGATAGGAAAGCGCTGACGTCCCCAAGTAAAGTAAGAGCCAGAGCGCTGTGTCCAGGATCTTCTATTGGGCCCCTCACCGTGGTGTCTGTCAGGCGCAAGGAGAAACCAGGGAAATGTTTTCATGGCGTTTAAGGGCAGAAGGGGCCATTAGCTCAGCTAGTCTGACCCCCGAATAACACAGAATTACACCATGACACATATTGATCCCACAGACCTTAGATAGATCAAAGCGTTTCAGCCCTCAGGAAGGAGGCTAAACTGGATAGCAGAGGCAGCGAACAAGGGACCCCCAAGGCAATGGCAGGGACCTGACGAGGTGAAATATGCCCAGATGATCCCAGCAGGCGACCCACCCCCATGCTACAGAGGTGGGAGTCCCTGTTCCTCCTGCCCTTAGGAATCTCTGGTGGTAAGTGGGTCCCCCCAGTTCCCCAGATAAGAATCCTCCATGTGGTTTCCCTGGCTTCACCTCCAGATAAGAACATTGTGTGGAGGGAGTGGGAGGAAGGTTGTCTGGCAGATCTGTAAAGGGGGACTGTGTCTCCCTGTCTGGCCCAGGCTCCTGGGAGGAAGTGATCTCAGTGTGTCTGGCTGTCTCCATTCCTCCCACCCATAAGAATCCCTGGTGTGTGGGGCCACCCTAGACCATTAAGGATCTCTGGTGGGTGGATGTCTTTCTCCCCTAGTCAGGATCTCTGGGGCGTGCCTGTATAAAAGGAGACTTTGACTCACCCAGGCTGGGCTGCCATCATGGAACAGACCAGGTCCTTCTGTGGAGGGTTTGCGTTCCTCCAAGGACGTGATCTCAGTGTGTGTGGGTGTCCCTGTCCCTTCAACCCTTAACAATCCCTGGTGCATGGGTGCGCGGAGCCCCATTACAATCCTCTCTGTCTTACCCCCCATGAGGGATCTGGTGGCTGTGGGTGTTCTCCACGCTACAGGGGGTGTCTGGTGCCCCTGTCCCTCCTGGTTAATAGTGGAGTGTGTGGGTGTCCCCCGGCCCGTTAAGGATCCGTGTTGTGCAGATGCCCCCGTTCTTCTCATTAAGAATGGTGCAACGGAGCATATGGGTGTGTACCCCACCCCATGAACTAGCTCCCGTGTGTGGTTCCCCTGCCCCCATCCAGACTCTGTGGTGTGTGGGTGTCTCTATTCCTCTTTTCAAGAACTGTGTTGCAGGGGGGCATCCCTCCCCCCAAGTCAGAATCCCCAGCGTGCGGGTGCTCCCATCCCCCCCTGCAGGTTCTGCAGGGGGTGACTGTATAAAAAGAGACCATGTGTCACTGTCTTGCCCAGGCTATGCTGCAGGGGCTATTCACAGATGTGATCCCACTAGTGATTGGCACGGGAGTTTTGACTTGCTCTGTTTCCAACCTGGGCCGGTTCACCCCTTCTTAGGCAACCTGGGGACACCAAGCTTCCCCGGGATCACCATATTGATACCGAACTTAGTGCGGACACCTGATCGGCACAGCCCCCTGCAGACCAGAACTTCTGAGCTCAAGTGATCCGCCGGCCTCCACCTCCCCAGGAGCTGGGATCACAGGCACCAGCCACGGGGCCCAGCTTATTTTGTGGCCTGGCAGCTGGAGCTTTAAACTCTGCTTGTGAGCTCTGTGCCTTGGCCAGACGGGGACAGCCTGGAAATTGGAAATGCTCCTGCTTCTCCCGCCCCCGTCTCATGTCGAGCTGCAGGCGCCACTGTCCTCCCAGGTAAGATCCCGGATGTTTCGGTGCCTCCCATCCCCCATCCAGAAGCCCACGTGTCCGGGTACCTCTGCCCCCCATACAGAATCCTGGATGTGTGGGTGCCACTCTCCCCCCAGGAGATCTCTGGTGGGTGGGTCCCCAGGGTGTGAGTGCCCCCATCCCCTGATACAGGCTGGGGGGGGGGGTATAACTGGCTCTCCCTGTCCTGCCCAGGCGGTGCTACAGCAGCTGTTCACAGGGGCAGCGACCCCACTGTCAACCTGCAGCTTTAACCTGCTCCAGGGGTGACCTACTTAACCCCCCCCCCTTTGGGAGCCCGGAGACCCCGAACTTCCCAGAATCACCTGATTGATGCCGAGCTTAGCACAGACACCGGCTCAGCCTGGCAGGGTGCAGCCCTGACCCCTGATAACCGGCTTCCCTCCGCCTCCTGCTGCACAGCGAGGATCCCACGCGAGAGGCTTTGTGCCCCACGTGTCCAGCCAGGTCCGTTCCAGCTCCAGCTTTCAACTCTGCTTGTGAGCTCCCATCTCCGGCCACACGGGGGCAGCACTAATGGCCTCATCTAAATTGACCCTTCAAACCGCAGATTATAACCCAGCGGGCAGATTATAACCCAGGAAGCCAAATCCTTCCCCAAACTGACAGTTGAAGCAGAAGATCCCCTTGGAAAGATCAGGATTTTTGCCTTTAAAAACAAGGAAAATGTGCATTGTTCTCTTCTGTCTACAGCGAGAGATTGAAGAAACTCAATTGATTTAATTGACTGGAGGTTAAGAGGGGATTTAGTCACTGATTTTAAATACACAGTTTTAAAAATTCCCAGAGGGGGGAATATCTGATTTGAAAGGGTTCTTTAATTCACCAGACAAACGTTGAACACGACCCCATTGGCTTGCAGTCAATGTCACAAAACACCAACTGGAAATGACCATTTTTTAACAGTGAGGCTAATTATCTAGTGGAACAAGCTCCGCACGGGATATGGTTAAATCCCCATCACTGCCCTGTGTAAATCAAGACCGCAGCTCTTGCTGCAAGACACCTGGTGTGTGGGTGTCCCTGTTCCCCCTTGAGAACCTCTGGTACATGGCGCTTCCCTCCTCCCAGTTCAAGAGCCCCATCATGTGGGTGCTCCCATCCAGGATCTCTGGTGGGTGTCTCTGTCCCCCACCCCATGAACTAGCTCCCGTGTGTGGTTTCCCCTGCCTGCCCCCAGCCGGGATCTGTGGGTGTCTCTGTTCCGCTTTTCAAGATCCGTGTTGCTTGGGTGTGTCCCTCCCCCCAAGTCAGAATCCCCAGCGTGTGGGTGCTCCCATACCCCCCCATCCAGGCTCTGCGGGGGGTGTCTGTATAAAAAGAGACTGTGTCTCACCCAGGCCACGCTGCAGGGGCTATTCACAGGTGTGATCCCACTACTGATCAGCACGGGAGTTTTGACCTGCTCTGTTTCTGACCTGGGCCGGTTCACCCCTCCTTAGGCAACCTGGGGACCCCAAGCTTCCCCAGGATCACCACATTGATGCCAAATTTAGTGTGGACACCCGATTGGCACAGCCCCCAACTCCTGAGCTCAAGCGATGCACCGGCCTCAGCCTCCCCAGGCGCTGGGATCACAGGCACCAGCGACGGAGCCCGGCTTATTTTGTGGCCTGGCAGCTGGAGCTTTAAACTCTGCTTGTGAGCTCTGTGCCTTGGCCAGACGGGGACAGCCTGGAACTGGGAAATGCTCCTGCTCCCCCAGCCCCCCTCTCATGTCGAGCTGCAGGCGCCGCTGTCCTCTGATGTAAGATCCCGGAGGTTTCGGTGCCACCCATCCCCCGTCCAGGAGCCCAGGTGTCCGGGTACCTCTGGCCCCCATACAGAATCTTGGATGTGTGGGTGTCCGTCCCTCTGCAGAGGATCCCGGAGTGTGGATGCCCTTGTCCCCCCCAACAAGATCCTGAGTATGTGGGTGCCACTCTCCCGACCTAGAAGATCTCGGGTGCGTGGGTGGGTGCCCCGGTTCGCCCTTACAGCATCCCTGGTGCATGGGGGCCTCCCTCTGTCCCAACTCAGGGTCCCCACGGTGTGAGTGCTCCCATCCCCCGATACAGGCTGGGGCGGGGGGGGTATAACTGGGTCTCCCTGTCCTGCCCATGCGGTGCTACAGCAGCTGTTCACAGGGGCAGCAACCTCACTGTCAACCTGCAGCTTTAACCTGCTCCAGGGGTGACCCATGCGGGTCGGGAGTGAGGGGCACCAGCAGAGCTGAGAGTCTGGAGGACAGGACTGGGATAGCAGGGGCTGCGGGTCAGGAGTGAGGGGCAGCAGCAGAACTGTGAGTCTGGAGTTCAGGACTGGGATAGCAGGGGCTGCGGGTCAGGAGTGAGGGGCACCACTAGAGCTGGGGGGAACCCAGGGGGCTGCGGGTCAGGAGTGAGGGGCACCGGTAGAGCTGAAGGAAGCCCAGGGGTCTGCGGGTAGGTAGTGAGGGGCACCAGCAGAGCTGAGAGTCTGGAGGTCAGGACTGGGATAGCAGGGGCTGCGGGTCGGGAGTGAGGGGCACTGTCAGAGCTGGTGGACACCTAAGGGGCTGCGGGTTGGGAGTGAGGGGCACCAGCAGCGCAGTAACTGGGAAGCTCAGCGAGGACTCCAGGGGGCTGCAGGTAGGGAGTGAAGGGCAGCAGCAGAGCTCTGGGTGTGGAGTTCAGGATTGGGCTAGGAGGGGCTGCGGGTCGGGAGTGAGGGGCAGCAGCAGAGCTGTGAGTCTGGAGGTCAGGACTGGGATAGTAGGGGCTGCGGGTCAGGAGTGAGGGGCACTGGCAGCGCAGTAACTGGGGAGCTCAGCGGGAAATCCAGGGGGCTGTGGGTCAGGAGTGAGGGGCATCACTAAAGCTGGGGGGAACCCAGGGGGCTGCGGGTCAGGAGTGAGGGGCACCGGTAGAGCTGAAGGAAGCCCAGGGGTCTGTGGGTCAGGAGTGAGGGGCACCAGCAGAGCTGTGAGTCTGGAGGTCAGGACTGGGAAAGCAGGGGCTGCGGGTCGGGAGTGAGGGGCACTGTCAGAGCTATGGGTGTGGAGATCAGGATTGGGATAGTAGGGGCTGGGGGTCGGGAGTGAGGGGCACCGGTAGCACAGTGACTGGGGAGCTCTGCGGGAAGCCCAGTCGCTGCAGGTCGGGAGTGAGAGGCACCAGCAGAGCTGTGGATCTGGAGATCAGGATTGGAATAGGAGGGGCTGCGGGTCGGGAGTAGGGGGCAGCAGCAGAACTGTGAGTCTGGAGTCAGGACTGGGATAGCATGGGCTGCGGGTCGGGAGTGAGGGGCACCGGCAGAGCTGGAGGGAGACTAGGGGGCTGTGGGTCGGGAGTGAGGGGCACCAGCAGAGCTGTGAGTCTGGAGGTCAGGAATGGGATAGCAGGGGCTGCGGGTCGGGAGTGAGGGGCACCGGCAGAGCTGGTGGACGCCTAAGGGCCTGCGGGTCGGGAGTGAGGGGCACCAACAGAGCTGTGGGTCTGGAGATCACGATTGGGATAGGAGGGGCTGCGGGTCGGGAGTGAGGGGCACCGGCAGAGCTGGAGGGGGAGCTCGGACAGGGGTGGGGGGGTCAGGCTATTGCGGGTCTCCCTGTGAATGGCACCAGGCTGCAGGGACCCCCCCGGCCGGAAGCCCCCCTACTGGGGGGTCTGGTCAGTGCAGCCCCCAACCTCGCACTGAAACTGGGGGGGGGGGAAAGGTTTCTTCTCGCGCTCCCATTGGTCAGAGCTCTGCCTCCTCTTCCTATTGGCTGTCTCGGGAGAGGCGGAGTTTCCGAGAGGGCGTCACGTGGCCTTGAGGCGTTCGCGGGGCGGCTCCTGAGCAGCCCAAACACCCCCCCGAGCGCCCCCTCCCCCAGTGCCGCCCCTCCCCCTCCTCAGCCCCAGCCCCCAACCCCCCCCTGAGCTCCCCCTCCCCCAGTGCCGCCCCTCCCCCTCTCTGCCCCCGTCCCCAGCCCCCCCCGAGCTCCCCCTCCCCCAGTGCCACCCCTCCCCCTCTCTGCCCCCGCCCCAACCCCCCCCGAGCTCCCCCTCCCCCAGTGCCGCCCCTCCCCCTCCTCAGCCCCGCCCCCAAACACCCCCCCGCGCTCCCCCTCCCCCAGTGCCGCCCCTCCCCCTCTGTGCCCCGCCCCCAACCCCCCCGAGCTCCCCCTCCCCCAGTGCCGCCCCTCCCCCTCCTCAGCCCCCGCCCCATCACCCCCCCGAGCTGCCCCTCCCCCAGTGCCGCCCCTCCCCCTCTCTGCCCCCGTCCCCAAACACCCCCCCGAGCTGCCCCTCCCCCAGTGCCGCCCCTCCCCCTCCTCAGCCCCCGCCCCCAACACCCCCCCGAGCGCCCCCTCCCCCAGTGCCGCCCCTCCCCCTCCTCAGCCCCCGCCCCAAACCCCCCCCGAGCTCCCCCTCCCCCAGTGCCGCCCATCCCCCTCTCTGCCCCCGCCCCCAAACATCCCCCGAGCTCCCCCTCCCCCAGTGCCGCCCACCCCCTCTTTGCCTACGCCCCCAAACACCCCCCCGAGCTCCCCCACCCCCAGTGCCGCCCCTCCCCCTCTGTGCCCCGCCCCCAACCCCCCCCGAGCGCCCCTCCCCCAGTGCCGCCCCTCCCCCTCTCTGCCCCCGCCCCCAACACCCCCCCGAGCTCCCCCATCCCCGGTTCCACCCCTCCCCCTCCTCCCCCGCCCCCAACACCCCCCCGAGCTCCCACCTCCCCCGGTGCCGCCCCTCCCCCTCTGTGCCCCGCACCCAACCCGCCCCGGGGGCTGCCCCCCCGAGCGCCGCCCATCCCCCTCTCTGCCCCCGCCCCCAAACACCTCCCCGAGCTCCCCCTCCCCCAGTGCCTCCCCTCCCCCTCCTCCCCCGCCCCCAACACCCACCCGAGCTCCCACCTCCCCCGGTGCCGCCCCTCCTCCGTGCCCCGCCCCCAACCCCCCCCGAGCTCCCCCTCCCCCAGTGCCGCCCATCCCCCTCTCTACCCCCGCCCCCAAACACACCCCCGAGCTACCCCTCCCCCGATGCCGCCCATCCCCCTCTTCTGCCCCCGCCCCCAACACCCCCCAAGCTCCCCCTCCCCCAGTGCCACCCGTCCCCCTCTTCTGCCCCCCCCAAACACACCCCGACACTGCTCCTGGTTTTGGGAGGGGAACAGGAGAAAGGACAAAAGAAGCAAGAGACGAAGAGAAAGGAGGGAGGGAGGGAGGAAAAGGTGAAACCAAAAGGACAAACCCTAATGTCCCCAGTGATTTTAAGGGACAAAATCCCAGGTGCGGAATAAAATTCTGCCTCCTTAAGCTTGTGTTTTCCATGCCTAGAATTCAACTGTCACCAGATGGATCAGACTGAACAGGTTTCCAACCTCGAGGAGGCTCTTACCTTCTAAACAGGGATGGCTGTTTTCTAGTAAAATCAGGCAAAGGGAAGGAGAAACTCGAAAGAGGTTCCTCCTGGCGCTCACGTCCGTGAACCCGAATACTCTCTCAGTCCTCAGAGAGAGACCTGGAGAAGGAGACTTGCTGAAGCAAAGCCACAGGGGTCTCTGAGGTTTCCCTGGCCCCTCGCCCCTGTCCTGCCTGGCTGATGTCAGCATCTCTCTGTGAGGTCACCACCTTCCCACCACCTTTGACCAATAGTCTGAGGTCCTGCAAAAGGCCTTTGTGATGTCACTGCCACAGCCCTCCCTTGCTGTGCTAATGTCCTGCCCCTGCCCAGGCACTTTGGAGGTTTGAGCTACTCCCTGTGGATCACCCCACTCAAGGAGCGTTCGTTCTAGGAAGCAAGCCGGCTAGACAGTAAAACATCAGACGCTGCTCCCAATGCTACACTCAGTTTTTCAGAAATTAGTCGACTTTATGGCCAGAAGAGACCATTAGAGCATCTAATCTGACTCCCTGCATATCACAGGCCTCCTGTATGACACAATAGCTACTTTTGGGGCAAACACATTCCAGAAAGGCATCTAGTCTTCATGAAATGACATCAGGAGATGGCGAATCCACCACTTTCATTGGTAGATTGTTCCTGTGGTGAATCATCCTGGCTGTTGAATATTTGTGCCTTAGTTGTAATATGAATTTGTCTCTTTTCACCTTCCAGCCACTGGGTCTTGTTATGCCTTTCTCTGCTAGATTCAAGAGCCCATTAATACTCAATCTATTCTCTCAATGAAAGCCCTTCAACACTTCAATGAAGTTACCTTTCAATCTTCTTTTGATAAGCGAAACAGGTTGAGCTCGTTCAATAGCTCCCTAGAAGGCATTTTTCTCCAGCCCTCAGAACATTTATTGGCTCTTTGGTCATCAGACTCCTGAACTGTAGCTGGATGTGGCTCTTGTTCTTCTGCACAACATAGCTCCTGGAGAAGAGGGATCTGCAAATGTACATTCATATGATACCTTTTTTAATTGATGAAAATATAAATTGACAGAGGATTGAAACTGATTTTAGCTGATGGACAGCTTTGCTAGGTTTTTGTGCATTTGGACAGTGAAATGTTGAGTGTTTACATCCATATCAAGCACCCCTGTATAGTGGAGCTCCTGAACATAATGAAGAATGGAAATGAAAATGCAGCAAAGAATCCTGTGGCACCTTATAGACTAACAGACGTTTTTGCAGCATGAGCTTTCGTGGGTGAATACCCACTTCTTCGGATGAAAATGTTTTCCTTTTTTTTAAAAAAAGAAAGAAGGTTATAAGAGAACACAGGGGGCTTGAATCAAAGACCATTTGATCTACCATCAAGCACTGTACCACTAAGCTATACCCCCATGACCATGGACTCATGATCTCCAAGACTTTGAAGGACAGACCCTGCTTCCTCGAGATCCTTTGCCATTCCCAGACCAGAAGTGGTTTTAAAAATGGGGTTTGATTAAACTTCTTAAATGTGGTGAACACCACAGCTTGCACACCCACCGATATAGCTTCTCCCACTGACATAGCTGCCACCTCTTGGGGAAGTGGATTAACTGCACCCACATGAAAACTCTCTCCCCTCAGCATAGAGGAGTGGTTCTCAAGCTATGGGTCAGGACCCCAAAGTGGGTCATAACCCTGTTTTAATGGGGGTCACCAAGGCTGGCATTAGACTTGTTGGTGCCTGGGGCTGAAGCCAAAAGTCTGAGCTCCACCACCCAGGGCTGAATCCCTCAAGCTCTGGTTTTGCCCTCCCCCAACTGGATAAGAGGGCACAGTGTGAAATGTTTGGGGACCACTGTTTTAGGATGACGTTCTCAATCACTTCTACAAAGTCCAATAAAAGCTATTCCTCACCCACCCACCCCTCCATCAGGACTGACTAGGAATGTTCTGCTGCCCTTCACTCATGCAGGAAGGATAATAACATTTCATTCCACTCAGTCCTAAAGTGATTTGTAACCCGCCACCAGCCAAAACTGGTCATTTTGGGAAAGTGGCTCCATCATGCTGCATACCTAGGCAGAGTAGGTGTGTCTGTGCAAACACGGTCTGTTCCTGAAGTCTTTCCCCCAGCTTCCACTTAGTATATAAAAACTCCTTATTGTCCCTCTCTCTGCTGACATTAGATTTCTCCTCCTGTCTTTTCATTGATAGTTCTGATGAGGTGGCCGAGTGGTTAAGGTGATGGATTGCTAGTCCATTGTGCTCTGTATGCATGGGTTCCAATCCCATCCTTATTGGATGCATTTAGTCATTACTCCTCCTTTGTAGACAACCATGTCCCTGTTTGATATGATGTTGCTTCTTGCAAACAAAAACCTTCTCAGAAACTCAGAACTCCCTTGCTTTAAATAAAATGTCTAAATCCCAGATTTCTTAAAAAAAGAAAAATTCTCTAGTACTGTATTTCTTAATTTATATCTCAAAAGGTAACATCCTCGTCATCTCCTCCAAACACCCTGGGACCTGCCCAAATTATTAAAATACCCTCAACCCGAGCAAGACCAGAGCTAGTGTCTAGGCCAAGCTGTTCTGAAGGAGGCAACTCAAACATTTTCTCCCTGCTTCCCTTGGCAAGGTCTGACTGAGAAAACAAAATTCCCCAAACTGAAAAACCAATACTAGTCTGGTTGGGGACTTTGGTTTGAAAGTATTATTGTTATTATTCTCTTCTGATTTCTGAATCAGTTCAGTTCAGTCTTTGTCCTCCAGGTGTGTTTCCAGCTAAAACCACATTGAGGGTACTGGACCACTGACCTATCAGCTCTTAACACCCAAACTTTCAGTAATTCTTTATCAGTGCCTGCGAGTGTAATTTAAACCATAGGTCCTTCCAGCTCTGAATCTTGTCTTCTGACAGTAGCCAATACCAGGTGCCCCAAAAGCCACTCCTTAAGATACCACCGGGAGTTGAACCCAGGATCTCTTGTTTACAAAACATGTGCTTTAACCAGCCAAGCCATGGTACCTGCTATTATTTAAAGCAGCGTGTTTGCCCACACCTGACTCTCTGCCAATCCCCACTGGGCCCTGACAAGTGTTGCTCGTGTTTGGCTTCTGTAAAGCAGAGGAGCAGATGAAGTTTTGCTCCCCAGGTGTGTGTGTGATTCTTTGGACAGGTCTACACTATGAAATTAGGTTGGTGTAATTACACCAGGCTGGCAATGCAGTTCTATCAACCTAATCCCGGTGTAGATAGCAGTTCAGCTGTCAGAACTTTCTGGAGCTATGAAAGGGGAGGGGCCCAGCCTCTGTAGCAGGAATCCAGGGCAGGTGAGTTCACGGCGGGCATTGTGGGATACTGGGGGAGACCAGTTATGGTGATATAATGACCAGCAGCATTTACACTGACAATTTGTCACTTTAAGTTTGCTGCACAAAGCTCTAGGCCTCTCGTCGAGGTGGTTTTATTTTGTCACCAAAACAGGGCAATTTTGTCACCAGACGTGGCATTGCAGTGTGTGCACCAGCCACAAGCTGCCGAGCGAGGGCTGAAATAACTTTGTAGTGCAGACCTGGCCAAAGATTTACACACACACACACACACACACACACACACACACACACACACACACACACAGCTTGCAAGGAAAACCTCACCTGCTCCTCTGCTTTGCAGAATCCAAACACAAGCAAAGCTTTTTAGGCCCCAGTGGGGATGGCAGGGAGTCAGGTGTGGGCAGACACGGTGTTGTTGCCACAGGCAGGCACCATGGCTTAGCTGGTTAAAGCACCTGTCTTGTAAACAGGAGATCCTGGGTTCAATTCCTAGTGGTGCCTTGTTGACTAACTCTTGGGCAACCTGGTATTGGCTACTGTGGGAGGACAAAACACAGAGCTCTTTGGTCCAGCCCAGTATGGTTGTTTAAAATATACTCACAGGCACTGATAACAGACTTACTGAAAGTTTGGGAGTTAAGAGCTGATAGGTCAGTGTTCCAGCCTGTCCCAGATGATCCTGCTTCCTCTGGGACAGGGGCAGAACTGGGCTCTCACACTGAATGGCTTGTTGTGGCTGCCAGAACCTGTGGGCAGCTCATTTAGTTTACACGGAGGGTTGAGTCCTGCTTTGTGCACCATGTGTGAGAATGAAAATCCTAAACCGCCCTTTGAAATAACGAATGCAGCAGGACGTGTTATTGTCCCTGCCCCAAAGCAGACAGACCAATGGAGAAATGCCATTGAGTCCAGGGTAATACTCCACTGCCATTTTACCTTGTTTGCTTGCTAAACTCCCTCCCAACCTTGAGGGCTTCCAGAGCCAGGTATTGAGCCTGAGCCAAGATGTCTACGCTGCAAATTTACCACCCCACAGCCCTAGCCTGGGAGCCTGCACTGGCACGGGACAGCGCTGGGTGTTTCATTGCAGTGTGGACATAGCCTAGCATTATGTCTACACTGCCATTAACACACCCAAGTCACTATTCTCAAACCCTGGGTCAGTTGATTCAGGCTTGTGAGGCTTGTGCTGCAGGGTTATAAAATTACAGTGCAGACACTTGGGCTTCAGCCCAGCCTCCGAGACCCCACGAGGGGTGAGGGTCTCCGAGCCTGGGCTCCAGTCTGAGCCCAGATGCCTACGCTGTAGTTTTTAGCTCCACAACCTGAGTCCCAGGAGCCCAAATCAGACCATCCAGGCCAGCGGGATTTTGTCACAGTATAGATGCCCTCTCAGGATATGTCTACACTGCAATGTAAGCTCAGGGTTAGTAGAAGTCATGTCAGCAGCCCCAACACATAATCATAAACCACGAGGGAAAGACCCACCCCCCAGATAAGCTGGGCAGTGTCCTTCTCCCTACGGTTCGTAAGTCCAGCAACCAAAAGTCCTTTAACATGAGCCATCCCCTCTCTGCACCCCACTCACAGCTGTTGTCCTTAGTCAGTGCAAGCCCAGAGGTGCCTCTGTAGAGTTCACCTGCCATCCTGGGTGGAAAAGGGGGAAAATAAGAAGGCACCGTACTCACTATGTTGTCTAGGGACTCACTCATCTCTCCACAGCCCCCCTGTCCTAATGTTGGTCTAACACCTACATTTTAGTTTTGGGACCCAGACCCTGGCCCACTTGGCTTTGGAACCCCTGTCCCCTGCCTAGCAAGTGCTATTGAATTGAGGGTGAGTCTCTCAATCAGGGTCTGCCAAGCACAGTTGTGCTGCCCTTGATTCACACAACAAGGATAACAAACCTTTATTTCTCCTGCCCCTGTAACATGGGGACTGGGAATCCAACACCAGCCAAACGTGATCATTTCGGCAAGCAACCCAACCTATTTCCAACATACTGTAAAATTCACATGCAGACTCATACACGAAACCTTGCAAGAAAATCTTCCTGAGGGGTCTGAAGCACCTGCTGCTGGAGGGAAGGAGGGAGCCGTGGGTTGGGATTGAGGGGCACCGGGAATAGGAGGGGGCTGTGGGTTGGGATTGAGGGGCACTGGGAATAGGAGGGGGCTGTGGGTTGGGACAGAGGAGAAGGGTGAAGAGGAGCAGGCTCTGGTTGGGAGTGAGGTGCAGTGAGCATAGGAGGGACTGAGGGTTGGGTCTGAGGGGCACTGGGAAAAGAGGGGACCTGGGTTTAGGCTGAAGAGCATCTTCATTTGGGGATCCAGCAGGACAGGGGAAGGCAGCAGGTGATTCTAATTCCTTAGGGATATTCTGTGTGTTTGTATGTGTGTGTGTGCAGGGAAGGAACATGCTCTATGCCCAGAGACCTTTATTCCTCCAGGCTGCAAGGACAGAGGGGCTGTCAGGAAGTTGCACCTTCAAACCCAACACAAAAAGACCCTTCTGAGGAAAGGGAAAATCCAACAGAGAAAAAGTAACATCAAGGAGGACTCCAGCAAGACAGTTTAAGATCTTGGGAGTAGTTTATCACCTGACTCGGGATTTGAACCCTGAACCCTCAGATTGAAAGTCTGACATTCTGCCAACTGAGCTAGCCAGGCTCACAAAGCAAAAGAGCAAGTTGGTGCAGAGGAGAAAGTAGTCAAGAAAACAAGAGCGGGAAACAATAGGGGAAACCTGCTGCTCTCTCTGGCCTGGTCAGGGGGTTGTGCCAATCGGGTTTCCATAGTAAGTTTGGCATCAATATGGTGATCCATGGGGACCTTGGGGTCCCCAGGTTGCCTAAGGAGGGGTGAACCAGCCCAGGTCGGAAACGGAGCAGGTCAAAACTCCCATGCCGATCAGTAGTGGGATCGCGCCTGTGAGTAGCCCCTGCAGCGTAGCCTGGACAAGACAGTGAGACACGGTCTCTTTTTATACACCCCCCTCCCCCGCAGAGACTGTAGGGGGGGATGGGAGCTCCCATTGTGGGGATCCTGAACTGGTGGGAGGGAGGCACCATGTACCAGGGATCCCGAAACGCAGAACAGGGACACCCACACACCAGGTGTCTTGCAGCAAGAGCTGCGGTCTTGATTTACAAACTGCAAGTGATGGGGAATTTACCACCTCCCTTGCGGAGCTTGTTCCACTAGATAATTAGCCTCATGGTTAAAAAACGGTCATTTCCAGTTGGGATTTTCTGACATCGACTGCAAGCCAATGGGGTCTTGTTCAATCTTTGTCTGGTGAATTAAAGAACCCTTTAAATCACATATCCCCCCCTCGGGAATTTGTAAAACGTATTTAAACCAATGATTAAATCGCCTCTTAGCCTCCAGTCAATGAAATCAATTGAGCGTCTTCAGTCTCTCGCTGGAGACATTTTCCTTGTTTTTAAAGGCAAAAATCCTGATCTTTCCAATGGGAGCTGCTGCTTCAATGTTCAGTTTGGGGAAGGATTTGGCTGCACTCAGAGATCTGCCCGCGGGTTACAATCTGCGATCCGAAGGGTCGAACGCAAACAGCGTTTAGATGGGACCGTTAGTGCCGCCCCCGTGTGGCCAAAGACTAGAACTGACCAGCAGCGTTTACAGCTGGAGCCTGGGACGCTCCTGAACAAACTGGGCACGAAGCCTCTCGCGTGGGATCCTCGCTGTGCAGCAGGAGGCGGAGGGAAGCTGATTGTCAGGGCTCAGGGCTGCTCCCTGCCATGCTGAGCCGGTGTCTGTGCTAAGCTCGGCATCAATCAGGTGATTCTGGGAAGTTCGGGTTCCCCGGGCTCCCACAGGAGGGTGAAGCAGGTCACCCCTGGAGCAGGTTAAAGCTGCAGGGTGACAGTGGGGTTGCTGCCCCTGTGAACAGCTGCTGTAGCACCGCCTGGGCAGGACAGGGAGAGCCAGTTATACCCCCCCCAGCCTGTATCGGGGGATGGGAGCACTCACACCCTGGGGACCCACCCACCAGAGATCTACTGGGGGGGGAGTGGCACCCACACACCCAGGATCTTGTAGGGGGGACAAGGGCATCCACACACCGGGATCCTCTGCAGAGGGACAGACACCCACACATCCAGGATTCTGTATGGGGGGCAGAGGTACCCGGACACCTGGGCGGGGGAAAGAGGCACCGAAACATCTGGGATCTTACCTGGCAGGACAGCGGCGCCTGCAGCTCGACATGAGACGCGGGCGGGGGGAGCAGGAGCATTTCCCAGTCCCAGGCTGTCCCCGTCTGGCCCAGGCACAGAGCTCACAAGCAGAGTTTAAAGCTCCAGCTGCCAAGCTGCAAAACAAGCCAGGCTCTGTGGCTGGTGCCTGTGATCCCGGTGCCTGTGATCCCAGCGCCTGGGGAGGCTGAGGCTGGCGGATTGCTTGAGCTCAGGAGTTCTGGGTTGCAGGGGGCTATGCCGGTCGGGTGTCCGCACTAAGTTCAGCATCAATACGGTGATTCTAGGAAAGCTGGGGGTCTCGAGGTTGCCTAAGGAGGGGTGAACCGGCCCAGGTCAAAAATGGAGCAGGTCAAAACTCCTGTGCTGATCAGTAGTGGGATCGCACCTATGAATAGTCCCTGCAGTGTAGCCTGGGTGAGACACAGTCTCTTTTTAGACACCCCTACCCCACAGAGCCTGGATGGGGGGATGGGTGAACCCACACGCTGGGGAATCTGACTTGCACCCAAGCAACACGGATCTTGAAAAGAGGAACAGCGACACCCACACACCACAGAGCCTGGATGGGGGCAGGGGTACCACACACGGGAGCTAGTTCATGGGGTGGGGGACACACCCATATGCTCCGTTGCACCATTCTTAATGAGAAGAACGGGGGCATCCACACAACACAGATCCTTAACGGGCGGGGGGGCACCCACACAATTCACTATTAACCAGGAGGGACAGGGGCACCAGACACCCCCAGTAGCATGGAGAACACCCACATCCACCGGATCCCTCATGGGGGTAAGACAGAGGGGATTGTAATGGGGCCCAGCGCATACAGTTCTGGAAAGAGGGACCAAGCCCCTGGGCAGAGGCAGGGGAGACAAAGCCTGAGCCCTGCCCCACTTAGGGGATGGCAAAACCAAAGCTTGGGGGATTCAGCCCTGGGTGGTGGGGCTCAGACATTTGGCCTCAGCCCCAGGCACCAACAAGTCTAATGCCAGCCCTGGCAACCCCATTAAATCAGGGTCACAACCAGTGATGAGCTGCTAAAATCTTAACAACCGGTTCCCTATAAAAAGTTCTGATTTAAGGGATGTGCCACAGTATGGATTTTTTGTACCAATAGGGTTACCATACGTCCGTATTTTTCTGGGAGGAATTTTTAAAATTTACCACCCAGACAGCGATTTAAGAACCAAAAAGCCTGACATGTCCATGAAAATACGGATGTATGTTAACCCGACCTAAAGTTCTTTTTTAAAAAGATGGGCCTGCACTAGAAACGAGCTCCATTTCACATGTGTGGGTCCCCGCCACTCCCTGGGGGTGTGCTAGGGTGACCAGATGTCCCGATTTTATAGGGACAGTCTCAATTTTTGGGTCTTTTTCTTATATAGGCTCCTATGACCCCTCACCCCATCCCAATTTTTCACACTTGCTGTCTGGCCACCCTAGGGTGTGCACATATGTGGGTCCCAGCTGCTCCCTGCCCCCCTCATTGAAGCAGGTGTGCAGGGTTACTGCCCTGAGAACTGCAGGGCACCAGTGGACGTGGGGCTGGCTGCAGACAGGGGCATGGGGCAGGGCTAGCTGGAGGCAGGGAGTGTGACACGGGCTGGCTGCAACAGGGGCTGGCTGTGGGCAGGGGGTGCAGACAGGCTGTGGAGGGGAAAGGGACTGTGGCAGGGGTCGGGGGCTGGCAGGGGCTGTGGGCAGGGGCTGGCTGCAGGCCGGGACTGTGGCAGGGGGCAGGAGGGATGGCAGGGGCTGTGGCAGGATGGATGGCAGGGGCTGGCTCTGGGTGGGGGAGGGCAGGGAGGGGCTGGCTGTGGGCAGGACGGATGGCAGGGGGGTGGCAAGGGCTGGCTGCGGGTGGGGGAGGGTGGCAGGGCTGGCAGGGGGCAGGGGCTGTGGCAGGAGGGGTGGCAGGGGCTGGCTCTGGCCAGGGTGTGCAGACAGGTGTTGGCTGGGGGAAGGGGGGGCAGAGGCTGTGGGCGGGGGGAGGGTGGCAGGGAGCAGCTGTGGGTAGGAGCCGGAGCGGGCAGGTGCAGACACTCACACAGGGAGAGTAGCTGGGAGCAGGAGACGGCTACAGGCAGGGGCTGTGGGCGGGGACGTAGGGGGATGGCTGTGGGCAGGGGGGTGGCAGGGGCTGGCTGCAGGCAGGGGGTGCAATGGGGGGTGGCAGGACAGGGGCTGCAGATGGGGCTGGGGGTGCAATGGGGGGTGGCAGGGCAGGGGGTGCAGACACGGGCTGGCTGTGGGCAGGGGAGTGACAGAGACTAGCTGCAGGCAGGGGGTGCAATGGGGGGTGGCAGGGCAGGGGGGTGGCAGGGGCTGGCTGCAGGCAGGGGGGGCAATGGGGGGTGGCAGGACAGGGGCTGCAGATGGGGCTGGGGGCAGGGGGGGCAATGGGGGGTGGCAGGACCGGGGCTGCAGATGGGGCTGGGGGCAGGGGGGCAATGGGGGGTGGCAGGGCAGGGGGTGCAGACACGGGCTGGCTGTGAGCAGGGGAGTGACAGAGACTAGCTGCAGGCAGGGGGTGCAATGGGGGGTGGCAGGGCACGGGGGTGACAGGGGCTGGCTGCAGCCAGGGACCCACCAGACAGTAGCAGAAGCCCCAGGGTCAGAGAAGCAGCAGCAACAGGGCCAGGAAACAGCTCACATGGCTCCCGCAGTGCAGCACCCCCTGCAGGCCGGGAGGAGGGATGACACCCTTCCCACCAGAGCCCATCAACGCTTCCATCGCGGGGAAGCCAGTTTGCAAGCAGTTCTAAAATCGCTTCTAAATTTAACAACTGGTTTGTGCAAACCACCTCCAGCTAACCACTGGTCACGACCCACTTTAGGGTCCTGACTCACAGTTTGAGAACCACTGCTCTATGCTGAGGGGAGAGAGTTTTCCTGTGGGTGAAGTTAATCCACTTTCCCAGGGGCCCGAGCGAAGGGGCGGAGCCGCGTGAGCAGGTATGCAGATCTGTGTGCGAGCAGAGCATTGTGGGAGCGGACGCAGGCTGCCAGGCAGGGCCCGACTTTGGCACCGGGAGCTCGGCGTGGGGAAGGGACGGTCTCCGGGGGCCGCGTCGGGGCAGCTCTCGGCAGTGCGGGCCGGTGTGGGCGAGGCCGGTGGTGGTGGGGGGGGGCGCGGCGGTCCGCCCCGTGTGTTATAAGTGCGGGGCGAGCGAGGGCGGGCGGTGGCCGGGCGGCAGGATTTCATACTTACCTGGTAGGGAAGATACCATGATCATGAAGGTGGTTTTCCCAGGGTGAGGCTCATCCATTGCACTGCGGGTGTTCTGATCCCTGCGATTTCCCCAAATACAGGAAACTCGACTGCATAATTTGTAGTAATGAGGAACTGCGTTCGTGCTCTCCCCTGGCGATTGGTTTGAACAACAGGAAACCAACAGTGGGCTGTTTAGGCTTAGTGCCCTGCAAAGCAGACTCTCAGGAAAGCAGTTGTTAGTCTAGGCCTTTGGGAGTGCTCTTTTCCACAGGCCCTGTATTTTTAGGCATTTTAGTCCCAAGTTCCTCCTTGTAAGCAAAGCTCAGCTCTGAAACTTTACTTGGGTCTTATAAGGCTTTCTGTGTTCTTGGCTTTCCCTGGTCTTTTGCAGCTGATCTGCTCTCTAGTCTGCTTTTGGGGGGCTTGGACCGGTGCCTTCCTTGGCTCTAAGGGGAGCTGCCTGCCTGCTCTGCTTCTTTCCCTGCTTGTAGCTTCTTGCCCGGCCCTTCTTCTCGGGCTCTTCCTCCTTTGACGGGAGGATGGCCTGTCCAAAACGCCTGTCCCACCTCGTCTCCTCGTCCAACAGGCAGCCTCGCCCCCTGCTCTGGGGCCGCTTTGGCTTTCGCTGTCTGTTCCTGTCTCTTGGTGGCCACCCTGTCTGTGCTACGGAGACTAGGCTGTCACAACCCCGTGCTAGAGGAGGGCTTTCCGTCGCTTGAGGCCCACCCGCCGCCTCCCCGAATGCCCTTAGCTACGCTGCGGGTTAGGGCGGCGTGGCCGTGTCGCCCAGGAGCGGGTTTTCCCTTTTGCACACCTCTGACGGACGGAGCTGTTTTGACTTAACTGTTCAGCACGCACCGACCCTCGGGCCTGGTCTGCACGGGGAACGTAAATCGGCGCGGCTACATCAGTCCGCGCCTTGGTCGGAAGAATTCTTCCGTCGACCTAGCTCCCGCCTTTCGGGGAGGTGGATGGCCGGCACCAACGAGGAAAACCCTCTCCAGGACCCTTCTCCGGGAACAGGGCCCTTCCGTTTGGGGAGATTATGCTGCTTTAAAAAAGAGAAATTGTTTAACTGCCTTTCTCTGAGGCAAGGTTGACTTTGTATTGCTTCCCTCGTGGCTCCTTATAGCAGTTGTGTTCTGAAATCTTTAGGCTTTGACTTCATTTATGATGAAATCTTGCTGTAACTTTATTCTAATTTTCAATGAGTAACTAGACCTGAGCTGTTTGGTGTGTTAGTGGAGGATTGTTTAAAAAACTGGGATTCCACTTTCGGCTGCCTTTCCATTACATTTCCTCTGAAAGCCCACCGAAAACCTCCACTTCCCACATAACTCTCTCAAACCTGCAGTCATCAGGCATACAGAAGATGCTTACAGTTTCACTCCATACGAGTCCAGTTCCTCGCTGTTTCCTGTCTAACCACTGCACACATATGGTATCCCCTCCCTACCCGGAGCTGCTTCCTGGCTTTTCCGCTCAGGGCAGGAAAACGAGAATGGAGAGGTAAGCTGTGCAGGGAACTCTTCCTCAGCTCGCACTCCACCCCCCAAGGGCCTTTCGAGGTCTTCTACGGACTTCAGGTTTCATTTGATTTCCAAGGTTTACGGGCTCATTAATTAGCCATCTCTCCTAATGCAGGGATCCTACGGGTCAGACCAAAGATCGATGGCCCAAAAGAGCTAAGAAACAGAAATAAAGGTGAGCGCTAGGCGTTACATTCAGATGAGCATCCAGAATCTGACTGTGCCCTGGCAAGTTCAACGCTGCCGAAAAGAAGGAGCTCGTCAGGTCCCTCTGCTAGGACCCAAATCTGGTGGCTAGTCGGTCTGCTGAGAAATAAGGAAAAGGAAATGAATTAAAGGAGTCAGGCAATAACAAGGAAATGAAGAGGTTTGTCGAACAGGTTCTGTCTGATTTACCGTCTTCCCAGCTACCCGTCCAAGTTAAAGACCTAGCCCAGTATCCTGTCTGCTGACAGCAGCCAATGCCAGGTGCCCCAGAGGGAATGAACAGAACAGGGAATCATCAAGTGCTCCATCCCCTGTCGCCCATGCCCCGCTTCTGGCAAACAGGGATACCTAGCCAGGGATACTGCTGGCAAAGCGCCATAGATGGACCTATCCTCCATGAATTTATCTAGTGCTTTTTTGAACCCTGTTATAGTCTTGGCCTTCACGACATCCTCTGGCAAAGAGTTCCACAGGTTGACTGTGTGGTGCGTGAAGAAAGACTTCCTTTTGTTTGTTTTAAAGCTGCTGCCTATTAATTTGATTTGGTGACCCCTAGTTCGTGTGTTATGAGAAGGAGTAAATAACTCTTCCTTATTTACTTTCTCCACGCCGGTCATGGTTTTATAGATCTCCCTCGTATCCCCCTTTAGTCATCTCTTTTCCAAATGAAAAGTCCCAATCTTATGAATCTCTTCTTAGATGGAAGCTGGTCCATATCCCCTCATCATCTTTGTTGTCCGTTTCTGAATCTTTCCCATTCCCATATATCTTTTTTGAGATTGGGGCGACCGCATCAGCACGCAGTATTCAAGATGTGGGCGTACCATGGATTGATATTGAGGCGATATGATAGTTTCTGTCTTATTACCTGTCCCTTTCTTAATGAGTCCCAATGCTCCGCTGCACATTGAGTGGATGTTTTCAAAGAACTATCCACGACGACTCCCAGATCTCTTTCTCGAGTGGTAACAGCTAATTTAGACCCCATCGTTTTACAGGGATAGTTGGGATTATGTTTGCCAATGTGCATTACTTTGCACTTATGAGCACCGACGTTCATCTGCCATTCAGTTGTCCCGTCACCCAGTTTTGTGAGATCTCTTTGTGGCTCTTGGCGGTCTGCCCGGGACTTAACTCTCTTGAGCAATTTTGTATCATCTGCAAATTTTGCCACCTCACTGTTTAGCCCTTTCCCCAGATCATTTATGAATAAGTTGAACAGTACTGCTCTCAGTACAGACACCTGGGGATAAGAGATGGCAGATCCTCTTCGGACACTGGCAGACCAGGTGCCAGCTCATGCCAAGGCCCCTAGGCCTTACTGAAAAGTGACAAACGCATGGCTGGAAACTAGTGTTGATCACCTGTTTGTTAGTGTTGTTAAAACAGGCATTAGCTTTATAAAAACGTGTTGAGAGTTTACGACAAGCTCGTGAGTTGCTGCATGCATTATTCTCACCTATAATAGCCGTAGCCCATGTTGTAAGGTGATATATAAGCGTTGGCACTAAAGCTGTAAACCCCCTTGCCGCCGCCTCGCCACCAGTCAGGAGAGATGTATTACCAAGTGTGAAATGCTAGTTTACCAGAAGAGGCGTCATCTCCTTTCCAACAAGAGAAGGCCCTGACTGAGACACCAGACAAGCCACTGTGGATCGTCCGTGGACAAAAGACTTGGTTGATTGCTCCGCCTCACACACCTCCGAGGAGGCAGAGCCCTGCACAAACACTTGCCCCCATCAGCTTGAGCTCTGGGAGAATGGAATAAAAATCCCTGTCAGGAAGAAACTGTTGTTCCCCCCCGCCCCGATGCTGCTTGGATTTAAGGGAGCCGGCACACCTTCTAAGCATCAGCAAGGGATCCCGGCTGTTTGGCTAGGGTTAGCCCTAAAGGACATACAGAGCTTGCGTGTTACAGCAGCTTCTACTACCCCTGGGTGGCAAGATAGAGTCAGGGTGCCCAAGGGGTCTGTCTGTGACTCCATGTTAAGGCTGTTCTAGTGTCTGAGGAGTTCACACTTGATACTTGGTGGGTGAAATCAAAGTGTGGAACATACAACCGTGAGGAGCCCCGCTGCCTGCCAGCCCCAGGCGCCGGGGGCTCCTGTTCTCTGGGGCTCTGGCCATACTAGAAAGGTAAGTTTATAGCTTGCCTGGTTCAGAAAACCAGAAGGGAAAGAAAGAGAACCCACATTACATTTTTTTAAAAAAAGAATCCTCCTGATTTGTAAGCCACTGTCGTGATTTTGGGGATTTTCCAATAGTGAGGGTGGAAACAATGAGAAGCTAAGGGTTATTATTGAGCATTTAGATTACAGTAGGCTTGGGGGGGAAAAAAAATCAGGATTGGGTCCCCTGTGTGCCGGGCGCAGCACGACACCTAGTGCCTTGTCTTGATCTTACGAACCAAGATACATAGAACGTAGGCCGGGTGGGGAGAAGTCTATGTAACTCATGCAGTTGTGGATATACACATGACCTCAAATATTTCCAACCGCCCCCCCCCAAACCACCCCCCAAAAAACAAACAAAAACAAACCAAAAAACCCCATCTCCCCAACAGACCCAGAATCTGGAAAGCATTTGTCGCTCGTACTGTTGAAAAGTCTCACAGCAGAAAGAAGGAGTCCAGCTTCTTAAATAATTCTCTAGCAAGACAAAGAAGAACCTCTTACATCTATAGTCTCACAAAACACTTCCAAGAAACTGTAAAGAAAGAAAAACACCCAGATTTTTCTGCTACTTCAAAAAAACATCTGCTTTAAAGAAAGTGTCACAGTTCAACTTTTTTCTGCTTTTCTAACCAGAAGGTTCTCCCCTAAAGGAGCTACACCGTTCCTGGAAGCACTGCAATACCAGGTCGATGCATGGGGCAGACAAAGCAAGCTTCTGTTCTAACCCCCCCTGCTTCAAAAATTAAGCTAATATACAGCCCTCACATCGAGGACATATCAGAGATTAAACTGATAAGAACAGATTTAAAGTTTATTAGAGAATATTTGAAAATTTATTAGAGAATATTTAAAAATAAACAATACATAGTGTTTGAAGCGTCAGTTATTGTGTCATTGGGGGTAACATACAGGTTGTAGGGGGATATTAGCGTTTGGGTATTGGACGGCATATACATATACACAGTCTATCATGTCCCCAATGCGGGCTATACCGTGGGTGAGTTCAAGGTACAGGCAGCAAACAGTGAGGGTACATCATTCATACAAACAGCTTATAGGTAATCATGGGCACGAATAAATGAGTGGACTGGATAATGGCAATAAAGTGACCCTCCACTACACTTTGATCTGGGAGCCAAGGAGCCAAGAAACAATGCTCACGCTCTGCCATGCATGCACACCCCTGCGCCCACCCATTTCGACCTCACCAGGACGAGCTCCCAGACACGCAACAAACACCACAACTCGGGAACTCTACCTGAGAATCACTTCCCCGAAATGACTCCAGTGGAAGACTTTGAAGCAAGAACCCTTAACACACAATTCTGTTCAAAGACAGACAAGTCTTGCAGACGCCTTCCTCTCCCTGGTTTCCCCTCTATACTCCTAATTTCCATAAACCCACCCACTGACCTGGACTACCAATCTCTCACGGTTAACTCTTACAGCAAAACAGGGCAAAGAAAGCCTATGCAGGTGCTATTCCGCAGCCCCGAGGCTCTTTTCTGCTCCTTCCCACAGAACTAGCTCAAACAGACAGTCAATTGCATCAAAGCAATTCCTTGCCATTTGAGGCATTGGTGCCCCTTAGTCCCTCTGAGGTGATCGGCTGGTTCCTTCTGGCCTGAAACGCTAGGAATCTGACTCAAAGGGCCACAACCTTCCTCTTCTTCTGCTCCTATGAACTAGCCCTCGTCTGGGCAAAACGTTGACCGTTTCCTAAGTTAAAACACTGGTGTTTTCCCAACAGGAAAGGGATGGACAATTTCTCTTCTGTGGGAAGACGAGGGAAACCATGCAATCACCTTCTGGAAGGTATATTAAGGAGGGCGGCGGAAGAACCCTCATGGACTAGACTAAGAAAGCAGCTCTTGAACTGACCTTCCAACAATGACAAACTAAAATCTGCAAGAGCAGCTTTTCAACTCAGGGGCCCAATAAGAAGCCGTTACCAATAACTAACCAAAGAGTTACAAATGAATCCAAACCATACACTTTTAGGAAAAAACAAACGTTAACACAAACAACAACACATTTCTTTGCTGCTCTTCAACCGTGATACTCTCCTCCACCGTTCCTTCCAAAAACATACAAAACCAAAGAGCCAGTAGAATGCACATCACAAAACAGTCCCCTGCTAGCTAGGAAACCATCTCACTAACATGAGAATCTTAAAGAAAAAAAAACCATTTTCAGAGCTCTGAGCTTTTTTTTATATACTATAGAAAAGCTTCAGCCAGTGACACCAGTTCAGGTAGCCCCCTTCTGTTTTTCTCACAGCAGGCAAGAGCCTTGCCAAAGCAAAGCCTTAAAAAATTGGGTACAAACTCATAAACATTCCTCTCCACGGAAAAATGCAAAGGGAAACAGGCTGGCCAGGGGCATGAGGACAATGGCCCAGACAAACGGGGAGGGACTTGGTCCAGGGGTGGAGGAAGACAGAAAAAGGGACAGGCATGGGATTGGCTTCCTGTCTTTTTTCCTTTGCTCAGCATTTTACCTGTGACTGTAATGGGGAGACTTGAGAAATACCTGTGATGCCGGCGAGGTAGGTGGCCGCCCCGAGAGCACAGAGCTGAGCATTTTCTACTGGGTTGCTGCCTACGCCCCCCCAGCACCTGGCCGTGATCGTATAGTGGTTAGTACTCTGTGCTCTGGCCGGAGCAGCGTCGGTTCGAATCCGTGTCACGGCATTGCTTTTTGGTGGGGAGGGGCTATCCTGCAGCACGCCTCGTGGCTCAGTCTGATGGCGTCCGTTTGCAAAGAGAGCCATCAGCCGGTCCTCAGTTTCTGCTTGGTAAAGGCAAGTCAGTGGGGTCCATCGGTCAGAAAAAGAGTCCCAGGACTTCTTGCTGGGCGCCAGGGTCCAAAAGCAGCGCATTACCTCCTGGAAAGGGCTGTGTTTCGAATGTCCGTCCAGTGCGCGTTGAAGGGAAGGATCTGCGTGCCTGGGAAGCTGCGTCCCTCCAGAGGCGCTTGAGAAGCCAAAGGGGCCATGGGTGAGTTTGTGATGAGGTGAGTGTGAAGTGTGGAAGGGGGAGGGTGGCAAGAGGAGGTTTTGAGAGGAAAAAAGGTGCTGCTGAGCTGGTAGGGGAGGGCAAGGTCCCAGGCGGGTGTTGTGTGAGGAGCTGTGTAGGCCCGAAAAGGCGTGGTGCTGGGCAAGGGCAGGTGAGGAGGGCCAGGGCTTTTCCCAGGGCTGTTGCTGTGGCCAAAGCCTTTGGGAAGCAGAAGAGGGCCATCTCGCTTTCAACACCTACATCACATCTGGTTTTTAGACACCATCACCCTCATCTAAAGTTTCAGGTTTCGTACAAACCTGTGCCTTCTGAAGTGTTCTAATCTCCCCCCTCACTTATTAGATGGACACTAGGACAGAGGCAGAATAGAGACACTTAGCTTAATGAGAACCTCAGACTCCCACACGGTGGGCCACAGAGTCAAGCAGCCAGCACTCACAATCGGTACCAGCCTTGTCTGGGTTTTTTCCCCAAACTAGCTCAGCACTCAGGGTGTTGAGCCCTTCTGGAAATCTTGCAAAAGAGTTTGGAGCCTGAATGGGTGTTGAGTTCTTAAGAAAACCATGTTTTTGTTTTGTTTCCCCAAGAAAATTGGGGACAAAAAATTAATCTAGGGTGAACCTGGATGTTTATTGCTGTTTTCGTTCAGCTCCACTAGGCTCTTTCGAAAGCTGGTCCGTTCCCCATTACAGAGGATCCAAGCAGAGAGAGTGACGGAACCCCTGTGCTCAGCATCACAACCTGAGCCCGAGGAAAAGCACTGAAACACGCTCAAATGACGCTTTAGGTTCATCCATCAGAATCACAAGAGCAAGACAAAGACATCTCAAGAGGAAGAGTCCTCGGCTTTCATTTACCCCATCGCAACCCTCTTCACTTCTTCTTCTGCCTACCTAGAGGCTCGTCCAGGAAAATCACTCAACTGATTATAATTTGGGCAGAGAAACCCAGGCAGGGCTTGTGCTCCCCCTCCATGTGAGCGGATAGCACTCTGACTTCGTCTACGGGGTCTCTCAGCTTTGGCTTCCCCAGTTTGTCAACTCGGTGCAGGCAGGAAGCAGGCTCTCCTCGGCTTTGGCAAGCCACTTTCTGTCCAAATTGGGAAACCGGTCCAGTCTCCATTCCCCTGTGAGAACAAGAGCAGAGAGTTCACCAGCTGAACCCAATCCGAGGCATTGAAAAAAATGGAATTATGCTTCCCGTTCCTCCGTCAGGGATTACCAGGGAAACACACCAAATTCCCAAGAGGAACAACTCGTCTCTGTTTTATTTACCCCCAACGCAATCCTCTCCGCTTCTTCTGCCTCCCTCGAGGCTCTTCCAGGGACAAAACTCATTGAGCTGATAGGATTTGGGGGATGGAAACGGAGAGAGGGGGTTTGACACCTCCTGAGAGGATGTGGACGCGATAGAACAGCTCTCTCGGTTTTAGAAGCCTCCTAGCCTGGCTCTTTTGTTGTCAATTCTGTGCCATCAGGAAGCAGCGAAAGCAGGGTAGGTAGGGCACCCGGTGACGTTGCACTCCATACGTTTTATGAAAAGATGCTTATAAGTGTGAGTATGATGTAAGTGGCATATGCTTGATGCAAAAGGTCTCTTGTAAGGTATCATAACAAAGGTTCTAACCTACTGAATATATGCCTCCTATTTGTATGCATGTCTCATTCTTGTCTCTGAAGCTGGAAATATGAAGTCTAACTCTGAGGTCCTATTGTAATTGTGCAAAGCGTGGGCCACTAATGATGGTTTAAAACCTTGACGGCTCCCATTGACAATTGGTTGTAAATGGTTTATTGACCTGCAAACCTTCCTGTGTACGTGTGGGCCAACCCAGGAAGAATGGAAACTAGGGGTCTTACAGAGACCACGATAGTGGAATCCATCTTAAATCTGGTATTTTTCCGTTTAGAAGGAAGGGTGAGGACCCGGAGAGACAAAAGATTCCCGCCCTATGCCAAAGCTATAAAAGGGGGTGAAGCAGGACAAAGGGGCTGCCAGTCATGAGAAAACCTAAGATGTCTGCTGGAAGTAACAAAGACCGAAGCAGGGGAAAGGATTGGGCCCAGACTAGGCAGGAGTCTAGTCTGTGAAAGAAGCTGATTGGAACACCTCTGAGGGTGAGCTATTCCCTGGAATCAGTTTCTTAATGTATTAGGCTTAGGCTTGCGTGTTTTGTTTTAGTTTGCTTGGTGACTTCCTTTGTTCTGTCTGTTATTACTTGAAATCACTTCACTCCTACTTTTTAACCTTAATAAAAATGACTTTTGTTTATTAATAAACCCAGAGGAAGTGATTAATCCCTGGGGGAGCAAACAGCTGTGCATCTCTCTCTATCAGTGATCTAGAGGGTGAAGAATTTAGGAATTTACCCTGTATAAGCTTTATAGAGAGTACAAGGGATTTATTTGGGGTTTTGGATCCCACTGGGAGCTGGGTGCTGGAGACAGGCGCTGAGCTGTTTTGAGTTAAAGTCTGCAGCTTTGGGGGTGTGGCCCAGAGCCTGGGTCTGTGTTGCAGCAGGCTAGGGTGTCTGGCTCACCAAGGCAGGGTTCTGGAGTCCCAAGCTGGCAGGGAAAACGGGCTCGGAAGTAATTTCAGTCCCAAGGGGATCTCTGTGACCGAACCCATCACAGTGGCGTAGTCGAGCAGGATATGTGCACAGCTGATTGCTTTGAGACACTGGTAGTGATTTTTAAGCGTGTTGCCCAGAGGACAGACAAAGTGCTTATTCGGGAAAGGGAAGATGACAACTTTGGTTGCCAAATTGGCTGGGAAAGCTCTAGATATATTCAGTAAGATGCCTATTGCTGATGCTTCAAACTATGGTCTATTTAAGGAATTGGTTTTGAAACAGTTTCAGATTAGGCCCGAAACCTAGAGGGTTAAATTTACAACTCTTTCAACTCCCAGAGCCCTTCTACAGCACAGATGATTTGTATACACCTTCAGCGTGAGCCAAATTGGCAGGTTTCCGGGAGCCCTGTGAGTCCGATGTTGTTTTAGTCTCCCTGCTGATTTATTAGGAGAATAAAAGATGGACACCAGAACTGAGGCAGACTACGGACACCGCATTCTGAGAAAACACTGGTGAACCTCCAACTCCAGCAGTGTGGGCCACATAGACAAGTAACCAGCACCCACAATCTTTACAAGCTTTTTTCCAAAATAACTCATCTTTTGGAAAAATAGGTTGAGCCTTTTTGACAATCTGGCTGAAGATTTTAGTGCCTAACTGGGAGCCTAGTTCTTCTGCAAATCTGGCCCTAGCGGTGGGTTTGAGACCTTCTGAAAATTCTGGCCAATGTGTCTGTAAGCTCCAAGAAGCATCGCAACTTTGAGCATTTACTAGAACAGGATGAACAAAACCTTCCTTCCTTGACCTACAATCACCTTGATTCCAGGTTGAGGTTTCAAGAGAATTGATTTGATTCTTAGATGCAATGCGAAACAAACACCCTCCTATAGACATTGGAAGAGGGAGGCTGAAATGGATCTGCCACTAAACCACGTTGCCTTTCATCAGTAGCCACCTGAGCAAGAGGGTAACCACTGGCCTAGAGGTGAAAGGCCCATAGCCCATGCTCAGAAGCCTTCAGCGGCTAGATCTTAGGAATGGAAAAGCTTAATGATCTTTCTCCGGGGTGTTACTTCCAAAGACTTGTATATAGCGCTGGGTGAAAGGTTTTTGGATGAATATTATATTTAGTGAAATATTTTGAAACAAGCAAAATGATTGTTTGGTTTGGTTTGGTTTCACCAAGAAAAATGAAAATAAAATAAAAAGATCTTGGGTCAAAGTGCAATGTTGTTCTAATTTAGGTTAGGCTCGGTAAGAAGGAAAAACTAAATTGTTTGCACAAGTAAGTGTATTTGTGTAAAAGGGTGCAGAGGCTGGGCTTTAAGGGGTAGATAGCCATATTGTAGTAGTTGGAAGCTTTGCTTTCCCCATGGTCTCCAAAGAGTTTCCAAGCATTCTGAAGGAGGCCAGGAAGTTGCAGTCTTCCGCTTGAACTCCAAGTGAGGAAGGCAAGGTAGACTTTTGTTGAAGAGGGTAACTCCCTGACCAGAAATCGAACCCGGGCCGTGGCGGTGAAAGCACCAAATCCTAACCACTAGACCACCAGGAAGATGACATTTTGGGGGTTGGGCATAACTTTCTAGGCCTACTTTCTGTCCAACTGAGGCCATTTGTTCGTCTTCAAAGGAGGTTAACACAAGCTCTGAGCTCTTCGTTTCCTTACGGTTCCCTTCCTATTTTTAGCACTGATATGAAAAAGAAACAGAAAACATATTAAAACAATTTCCAGTATTGTTATACATTGAGGCCACGTCTTTTTTTTTTTAAAAAACAGTTTTGTTGCTATCTTGTTTTACTCTCCATGGGCTTACAGAAATGTACAAGGGATGAATAAGATGTGGTGGAATCGTCAGCCTTAAGCAATCTCCATCCCAATGAAGAGGGCTGGTGGAGGATTTGAGAAAGAAGCAGTTATCTCAACTACTGAGTGCTGGCGAAGATATAGAAATAAGTAGAGAAGCTTCTAGATGGCTGCTCAGGGGGTGGGGGGGCAATCAGCTTCTGAAAGGTTATTTTTTCCCTCTCTTGCCTGGGCTAGAAGAGACTCAACTCTTTTAGGACCATGGAATTGTCAATGTGTCTTGTCTTCATGATGTACTAAAGGTCCGAGACCGCCTCAGATGGTTGAGAGAACAAAGAGTGGATTCTGTTATGCTCTGAGACTCTAAGGGAGAGAGTGATGTCGAAGAGTGCAAGACTGAACACCCCACGTGGGGCTCGAACCCACGACCCTGAGATTAAGAGTCTCATGCTCTACCGACGGAGCTAGTCAGGCTAGGCCTGAAGGGTTTGCAAAGGCACAGACAGTGCAAAAGAAGAGCGAAGGAAGTTTCTTTGCGTGCTGAGATTCGTTTCCTGACATTTGCCTTCTTTCCTGGTTCCTTTGCTCTCCAGCTAGCAAACAGGGCCCGTTCCAAGGCTAGTTAGATGCTGGTGTCTAGACCAGAGAAGTGGGGTTCATCTAGCAGCTGCTCAGAGAAACCTGGGTGGGAGGGTGGAATTTAGGATTCTCCCACCAGGAGGAGGTGCTGATTCTCAGAAAAAGCTTCTCAGCGCCCAAAGAGGGGGCAGAGAAGACAGTTTCCCGCCGGCCGCCAGACACATCTTTTCGCAGGGAATCAGAACCCCCTGGGGTAAAACTCCTCCAAGGATGTGCGGCTCCAAGAATGTCAGAGAAGGGAAGGACTGTTTGCTTTAGGAGGTGGGTGCGGGAACCTGCAGGTCCTTAGGTCCCTGCAGCGTCCGATGAAAGCATTTGGGGGGAAGGGGCCGGGATAGACAAAGACAGGAAAGACGGGCTTGCGGCTCCTGTGCAAACACCATGTTGCCAGCGGTCCAAGAGAAGCGGGTGGGGGTTCGAGCATTTTGGCTGCTTCCTGAGGGCACGGAATTCACAACCTGGCAATGCTCAGAGCCCCGTTCCTCGGGAGTTTTCTTTGTGTTGGTCTTGTGATGCTGAGGGAGGAAGCTGAAGCATCATTTGAGTTTGTTTCAATGCCTTCGGTTGGGCTAAGGTTGTGACCCTGAGCACAGGGGTTCCAGCTCTTAACCCCTGAGGGGAATGGACAATGGACGAACTTAATCTGTTGGACAGAAAGTAGCCAGAAAAAAATCAAATGATGCTTCCGGTTCCTCCGTCAGGATCACAAGAGAAACACAAAAAATCCCAAGAGGAACAATTCTTCTCTGCTTTAGTTGCCTCCATCGCAAGCCTCTCCACCTCTTCTTCTGCCTACCTAGCGGCTCTTTGATGGAGAAAGATCCTGGAGCGGATAGAATTTCTGAGATACAAACTGAGAGAGAGGCTTTGAGACCTCCTGATAGGATGTTGACACAATCTAACAGGGCTCTTGGTTGTAGCTGCCTCCTATCTCTGCTCCCTATGTTGTCAATTCTGTGCCCTCATGAAGCAGCCAAACCAGAGTACGTAGAGCACCCAGTTTAGGGCTCAAGCCCAAACCCTGAGACTAAGAGTCTTACCTTCCCTTTATCAGTGTCTACTGTACTGCTCCCTTCTTCCTCCACCTGTATATGTTTGACCTCCCTACCTGCCCAAGATCAAGCAATGCCAACTTTATGGTGGGGAATAAACTGGAATTTACCCAACTAGGTGCCTTGAGTACATGGATTCCGAAGGTATTTACGATTCCTTCTAACTTCTCTTGCCGCTACTCTAAGAAAGCTCCTAAACAAGGGCTCTTCCAATATGTTACAAAGGCAATTGAAACCAGGCCACCTCTTGAGGTGGAATCAAGAGGTTGTGTCAGAAGTGGGATTTGAACCCATGACTCCTGTAGGAGACCAGAAGCCCCAGTTGTGGGAAAGACAGAGCCTTGAGTCTGGCACCTTAGACCACTCGGCCATCCTGACACTGGGACAAAAGCAGCTCTCTCAATCCTCCTTTTCTTCAATATTGTATGAGCCGCTCAAGGGGGCCAAGACAGCATCTCTCGTTCAACACCAACATCACATCTGGTTTTTAGACACCATCACCCTCATCTAAAGTTTCAGGTTTCCTACAACCCTGTGCCTTCTGAGGTGTTCTAATCTCGCCCCTCACTTCCTGGTCCCCTTTTCACACCCACACCGGCAGGCGGCTGCTGCGGGAGAACACGAGGGAGTCTCTCGGGGCGCTAGGCAGTGCTGTGTGTGTGGCTGTCAGGGGAAAGAGCCGAGGCTCCCGACTCGACCTGCCATTGACTCGCGTGGCTCTGCGCGCTGTCAGCCGGGGCAGGGCGGGCCAGGCCGCGGACGTGACTCAGGCTTGGGCCGCATGGCCGTGCTTTCCTGACGAGGCACGAGGCAGGCCAAGAGCTTTGCACAGCATACAGGGAAGTGGGAGGGAGCCATCTTTGAGCCGGTCTGTCTCCTCCGCTTCTCCCTTGCTGCTTGGGCGGAGGCGGGAAGGGAGCAAAATGTTCCCGGATGAAAGTTTTTGTGCTCGGCTTTGAGGATTAAGCCTGAGCCTCCGGCATGGCTGCTGGCAGATGGGTTTCTGAATGGCATCCAGCCTGCTCTTTGGACCACCAGCTGAAAGCACTGAGGCCAAGAGGCAGCAAAATGGGACCTTTGAAGCTCCCCCCACAGGCCTCGGGGAAGTAAGGAAGTAGCACAGGTTTAGCGTCGTGCCTGGCTGGGCTCGAACCACCATCCTTTCGGTTAACAGCCGAACGCGCTGACCCATTGCGCCACAGAGACACAGCAGGACAAGGCTGCATTGAGAACAAAAGCCGGGAATCAGCTCAGGGTACGGTATAGCACATGCATGCAGTGGTTAGCCAAGCAACAGCAAGGAACTGGACTGCTATGGAGGGAAAGTTCTGTGAGAAGGAACCGAAAAGAGCACCGGGGCTGTGGTACAGCGCTCGCATACACTTTCTTTGGCCTGTTTTGCTGGAAGAGTTAGCAGAGCGAGATTGTTAGTCACAGGTCAGTGGGTGGGTTTATGCAAATACTGGACTCTTGGACCAGGGTGGGGGCAGCACACGACTTCTGTGGCACATGCACCACCTCTGCAACTAACGTTTGCTACCTCACTCCCTAACAACACACCTTTTACCTCTCAGGACCAAAATACACCGTGAAAGAGATGTAACTGCATAAGCTGAGGGTGAGCAACTGCAGCACTAACAACAATTTTAAGAGATTCAAAACCACCTCTGTCTTTCCACACCAGGGACAGCAGAAAGGACATCAGCAGCACCTACAAAAGACCAACAAACATCCATTTCTACCTCCCTCCACACACTACTGGTAGGAACCCATACCCCTTAATGGTGAGTCCTTTTCAGGCCAGGGTGACACTCTCAGGCCTCAAATGCCAGGTACAGTTACTCTGTCCTTGATCCAAAATCAACAGGAAAATACACTGGATTACTCCTGCCCCAATAACAAAGAGACTGGGGATCCCGCAGCAGCTGAAATGACCGTTTGGACAAGCACTCCCATCATGCAATCCGGGGTGGGTGTAACCATGCAAATGACATCAGCCCCAAAAGGCCTTGATGACAGATCACCAACAGATGGCAGGGTAGACTTCATACTGACCCTGCTTCAACTAGATTGTGGCAAAGATTCCAAAACACCGAACGTTAAAACTCACCTAACGCGGGTCAATCCATCCTCATCGTCGTAACCGCTCGTTATACTCCACACCCGAACGTAGCCCTCATATGGACAACATACCCTCCTAACTCAGTGTCTGTATGTTAACCTTTTACACCCAGTCAGGGCTATTGCACATTATGTATTCCTTACGCCACCCCATTTTAAACCGAACTTTGCACCCCCTGGGTAAATTGTACGTTGTTCCCTGAGCACCAGAAACTTCTACGCCGAAACTGTGTACCATACACTTTTTTTTTCTTTGAACGTTATCTTAATAAAATGTTGACTTTTGTTTGAGATCCTGGCTCCTCTTCCTTTGCAAGGCGTGTGCGTTCGCTCCGCGTTTTAGTCTGCTAATACGGCGGGGGGCGATTGAGCCAGAGGTGCTTGCCTGCTGCAGACACGGATCCAAGGCTGAACCTCGTCCCCCACAAGCGTAACTGAAAACAGTTTAAGAAGTGCTCCCGTCTCCGGCACTCAGCTACCCAGCTCCCAATGGGGTCCAAACCCCAAATAGATCCTTTTTACCCTGTAGAAGCTAGCTGTAAAATCCTGTGACCAGGGCAGCTGCCTAGCAGCCTGTGCATCTGCCTGCCAAAGCGAGGGCGTGTAAGGCACTAATCCGGATAGTGGCAGCTAGGTGGCAGGGGGAGAGTGTGAAGAAACAGCAGAGTGGCGCAGCGGGAGCGTGCTGGGCCCGTAACCCAGAGGTCGATGGATTGAAACCATCCTCTGCTACGCGTGCACTTGTTTCTTTTCCCTCTGGGCCTTCAAGCAAGCCGGTGACCAGCAGAGACCCAAGAGCCTAGGCCATGAGGCAAGAGGTGGCTGAGGCAAAGCGGCAGCCTGCCAGGGAGCTCCCTGGCACCTCTGGCTGCCTGGGCTGAAGGCAAGAGGCAGGCCCGGGCGTGGCGAGGGCCTCCTGTCTGGGAATGAGGCTGCAGTGCTTCCTGGTCCCCTTTTCCCACCCACACCGGCAGGCGGCTGCTGCGGGAGAACACGAGGGAGGCTCTGGGGGCGCTAGGCAGCGCTGTGTGTGTGGCTGTCAGGGGAAAGAGCCGAGGCTCCCGACTCGACCTGCCATTGACTCGCATGGCTCTGTGCGCCATCAGCCGGGGCGGGGCGGGGCGGGGTGGGCCAGGCCGCGGACGTGACTCAGGCTTGGGCCGCATGGCTGTGCTTTCCTGACGAGGCATGAGGCAGGCCAAGAGCTTTGTACAGCGTACAGGGAAGTGGGAGGGAGGCGTCTTTGAGCCGGCCTGTCTCCTCCGCTTCTCCCTTGCCGCTTGGGCGGATGCGGGAAGGGAGCGAAATGTTCCCGGCTGAAAGTTTTTGTGCTCGGCCTTGGGGATTAAGCCTGAGCCTCCGGCACGGCTGCTGGCAGATGGGTTTCTGAATGGCATCCAGCCTGCTCTTTGGACCACCAGCTGAAAGCACTGAGGCCAAGAGGCAGCAAAATGGGACCTTTGAGGCTCCCCCACAGGCCTCAGGGAAGCAAGGAAGTAGCACGGGCTTAGCGTCGTCCCTTGGTGGGCTCAAACCACCATCCTTTCGGTTAACAGCCAAACGCGCTGACCCATTGCGCCACAGAGACATGGAGGGGCAAGGCTGTATTTAGCACAAAAGCCGGGAATCAGCTCAGGGTACGGTATAGCACATGCATGCAGTGGTTAGCCAAGCAACAGCAAGGAACTGGACTGCTATGGAGGGTTTCTTGCCCCACTTGCCCACCCCCTGGGTGGCCTTGCCTAAAAGTGGCGGCCACTAGAGCCCAAGCAGTAGCCCCACCCCTTCAACTTGAGGCCACGCCCATGCACCACCCCCTCCCCAAGGGCCCGCTCCTACGCTGCCTCTTCCCCCAAGATCCTTCCTCCCGCTCACTGCTCTCCGTCCCCTCCCCCCCTCACTCGCCCTTACGGTCATTACAAAGTGGCAAGGCAGAGCCCTCCCATTTTTAAAAGTCCTGGGGTGTTGTTCCCCCCTGTTCAGGCACCCCTGGGGCCCTGCACTTCACACAGCTCTCCCTGATTTCAGCTGTTAGTGAGGGAGCCTCACGGCTAGCGCAGACTGGGCAGTTTGTTGCATGAGAGACACTGTCCCAAAGCAGGACTAATGCTTAGAGCTGGTTATCAGTGATTTCAGCTCTGTTGGTCTGCAGCAAGACTCTCCATTGAGTCTGAACCAGCTCTGTTATTACACAGGGAAGAACAAAAGGGTCAAATGGGGCCTGGAACCCTTAAGAAGAATCCACCCCACCAAGTACAACACTTGTCGCTACCTGCTCTCAACCCCACTGAGAATGTTTTGGGGTCACTCCTCGCCTGTATCAACCTAGGGGTTTTAGAGAATCACAATTAACAGGTACTCCAGCGGCATAATTGGTTAGCGCACAGTACTTATAGGGCAGTGCTGAGAGGCGCTATGCTGAGGTTGTGAGTTCAAACCTCACCTAGAGCACTCGTTTTCATTAGCCAAATGGCTTCACCCCATTATTTGGCCCTGTGGAATGTAGAATTCTAGCCCTGGGGACTCTGAGGCTGGGCAAGAGTCAAAAACACCCCCTTCACTTATTACCTCCTCTCCAGAGCACAGGTCAGAACCTGCAATCCTTTCTGCCCCCCTCCCTCCTGCAGCCCCTGTGCCAGGATCCTTCAAGCAGAGCCTGGAGTCCTGCCCATCCTTGACCCCTGAGCCTGGAGGGAGAGGAGCAAAGAGCCATTGTTAGAGGGCTTTCCCTTCCCCCGCCCACTTCCCTGGCTCTTGTCACGCAGACAGCAAGCAGCAAAAGGCCAGAAGTCAGAAGCGCAGACAAAGGGATGTTTACTGGGGTTAGTTTCCAAGCAAGCAAATTTCAAAGCCCTTCACACCAGTCGGGCTTATCTCTATACACCCACAGAGTCTGTTCCCCAGTGTCCCCCTTCCCAGCTCTGACACCGCAGAGCGTTTACCCCACATCCCTACAGACAATTCTTTCCTGGGTGCTGGCGGGTGAGTCCTGCCCACATGCTCAGGGTTTAGCTGATCGCCATATTTGGGGTCAGGAAGGAATTTTCCTCCAGGGCAGGTTGGCAGAGACCCTGGGGGGGGTTTCACCTTCCTCTGCAGCATGGGGCACGGGTCACTTGCTGGAGGATTCTCTGACCTTGAAGTCTTTAAACAATGAGTTGAGGCCTTCGCTAGCTCAGACATAGGCCAAGGGTTTGTTACAGGAGTGGGTGGGTGAGAGTCTGTGGCCTGCATTGTGCAGGAGGTCGGATTAGACGATCATAATGGTCCCTTCTGACCTTAAAGTCTATGAGTCTATGAGCTCTGACACTGCAGAGTGTTTACCCCACGTCCCCATTCCCAGCTCTGACACTGCAGAGCCTTGGCTGTGTCCCTGTTCCCCGTTCCCTATTTCCATCCCCCCCGTTAGCATGATTCCAATTTCCTCTTCCACTTCCTGTCTGACCCCAGTTTATACAGGAATATTCTCAGCTAGACCTTAACCAATCATTTTACTGAAATGTAACTAACCAATTCTAACCTATTGTAACAGAATTCTCTAACCAATTACATCCCATGCCCCTAATTAACTTACACCCAGCAAAATTAATTCTGCAGCAGCCAGAAACAATTAGAGAACCAGACAGATTGACAATAGAAAAGTGGGGGCCAGAAAGATAAACCCTACAGAAATGAGGGTTTCCCAACCACAACCATTGAGAAGGGATTTCTTGCCAGACCGGATGCTCTCTTAAGATCTGTTTCTTTATCTGCTGGTGATGGGCACTATCGGGACAGGATTGTCTTCCTAACAGCCCAACCCCACCTTAGTTCAGTGTGACGGGTTTGGGAGGTGAGGATGGGACCGTTCGCTTCCCAGCTTATGGCTGCCCCTGCTGCTTAGCCAAAGGCCTTAGCCTACGAACAAGGGCTCAGACTCTCCTAGGGAGAGAAGGCCCAGACACAGGCAGACTGGGATTTTGGGTCTTTGTTTTATACCCCTGTCACTAGCTGAGTGATGTTACCGAAATATCGGGTCTACCTAGCTGAGAGCCAATAACAGCCTGACAGGGATAAGGAAAAAATGCTTTATTCTGCAGAAGAAAGGAGAGCTCTGTAATAGATACAGAAAACTCTACTGCACACAAGTTTCACAAGCTTTTTATACACTTTCAGACAAAGACCATGCCATGTTAACACTTCATTGGTGGTTACTAAACCCCGTAACACCGTTATCTGGTAAGGAAAAACTGGCTTAAAGCAGGATCTTTTTCTGCCTCTGGCAAGCAAAAAAGATTAGTTACAAAGTTCAAGGTACTGTGTACGTGAGGCCTTTTGGAGGCTTCTGCCTCCACCTACTGGCTGTTTGCAAAACTATTAAGAAGGGGGGTGGGGGCTACCCCAAATAGCTTTCACAGTGATAAAAATACACCTAAGTTCTTAAAGTCTTTGCAGGCAGCCTGAATATCTCTAGGCCTCCGTATTCCAAAAAAAGAGGAAATGAAATTAAAACATTCCCGGGGCTCTTTCTGTGCACCTGGCTAGTGCATTGGAGTTGAAAGTGCTGTCCAGAGTGGTCACATTGGAGCACTCTCAGATAACTCCCAGAGGCCAATACCGTTGAATTGCACAATGCTGTGGCTGCACTACCCCAAATTCAGTGGCTGCTCAGTAGGCCACCCAGCCTGCCTGCCTTGTTTGTGGGGCACAGAGGGCAAAAAAAATTGCAGTATCAATGCAGAAGAGAGCTCACCCCCTGCCATCAGGGAGGGTTGCCTCACAGCTGCTGACTCCAGGAGCAGGCAGGAGCTAGCCAAGGAAACATGCCACTGCTCTGCCCTGTTACATTAGCATTTCAGGGAGCATGGCACAATGGAAGGCAGAACATGGGTGGGGGGGAGACAGGTGACCCCATGTGCCCCCCACCCCCCGCTTCACCAATGGTTGGGGATCCACAGGGCTGTGTGTTTAATTTTAGGGGCCCCTGGTAAAAAGATGTTGAGAACCACTATGCGAGAGGTCTGTGAAGCCAGGAATGAATGGGCTAAAGTGAAGCGCGAAGTGTTATTTACCCTTTCCCACCATGCAGTAAAGGTGGGGGGAGGGGGAGCCACCTGATGAAATTCACGTGCGGAACTCCTTGCCATGGTATGTTGTGAGGGCGAAAGGTAGAACTGGCTTCCACCGAGAATGAGAGACCTTAATAGAGACTAGGTCCCTTGAGAGTTATTAGTGAAGTTGGTCAGTTGCAATCTCACGCTTGAGGGAAGCCCTAAATCTCTGACTACACAGAGACCAGGAGTGGAAGATGAGGGTGGATCACTTCAGCTTGTCCTGTTCTGTGCACTCCACCAGAAGCTCTTGTAATGCCCAATGTCAGAGACGGGACACTGGGCTAGATGGACCGTTGGTCTGACCCACTCTGGCCTTACAGGAAATCATGGGGGTGAAAGAATGAATTGCTAATGAGCTCTGCTGCATAAGGTCATCTAGAATAACCGGACAGGCCAGTATGAATAACCTTTTTGTACCATTCAATATTAACACAGAAAATATGGGGACTAGTTATTCTAATTCCTTCCTTTGGAAATGAAATGATGCATGAAGAAAAAAAATGAAACTCAAAACGATATCGGTAAGTTATTTTCAACATTATGTAAGCCTTGCCTCAGCAACTCACTAATACCGACAACACATGAAACCAGACAGCTAGGTGAATATAGATCACAAAATAGCCCCCTCCTGGAAAAACCTCATGCTAACACATCAAGCTCTAAAGATAACATAAATGCTATTTCTCTCAAAGCTCTGTTGGCCTATGGGGCTTTTTTTGTTTTCTAAGCAATTTAAGCTTCAGCCGTCTAAAGAAGTTCAAGAAAAAAAATCCAACCACCAGGGCCTTGTCTAGCTCAGGGTCCAGCTCAACCTCCTCCCTGCACCACTGGCCCTTCCCTTCCGCCACCAGGTTGACCCAGGCACTAGGGCAGGAACAGGATGAGGCAGCAAGTCAAGCTGAGCAAGTCAGGCCAAAGCGAGTCTTGTCTTCATGGGCTGCTCACAATGACGTCCTTTTTGTGTGCAACTGCTGCAAAAACATTCCAGGCAAAGAAGCAACTGGCCAAAGAAATGCCCTGCAGCTCTATGAGCCTGACGATCTAAAGGTTCCTAGTTCAAACCTGGGCTTTGGCAGGCCCTTTCATCCCTCTTTGTGCCAGGCTGGCTTTTTTCCTGGGAGCAGTAGCAGAGCCTTTAGCTGACATGAGTCCCTGCTCCCAAGCCAGACAACAGACTGTGGGCTTCTGCCCCTAATTGGCCCACCTGACCTTTAACAATGAGGGCTGGGATCTGTCTTTCCCATATGACTTATTGGTTGACCAAATATGGCAGGAATAAAGTGAGGCAGTGGGAATAGTGCCAGAGGGGGTGATGGGCAGGGACTGGGGATGAAAGCTCCTCTGTACAGCTGAGTGAGGACAGTACCAGGGAAGGGACATCTGTTAAAGTGGCCATGTGGAAGGCAGAAGGGATCTGGGGGCCCAGGAGGAGGCACTTGATGTTCAGTGCCTTGGAGCAGCTGGACATAGACATGGTGGGCATTCAGGAAATGCAGATTAATGACTTCAGGGTACATTGATGGGCAGAGGGTGATTGGAGAAAGGGCCTGTCTTTCTGGTCCTCCAGGCCAGGGAAGAACGATGGGGTTGGAGTCTTGTTCTTCACATCCGTGGTGCGAGTACAGAAGGTGGTGGAGCTCTGACTAGGTACCTAATTACTGGTGGACTTTGTGCTCCATGGCACTGGTTACTCTATATTAGTGTTTATCGTCCCCAGTTAAGGTGTGAAAGAAAAGATCAATGGAAGGAAGTGGCTCCCTTCCTCTGGACTGCACGGTGTTTGGTGTTGGGGGGATTTCAATTGTTCCAACTGGCCTGAGGACCACTGGTCCTGTTTTCCCAACCATCAGAGGAAACTTTTTTATGATGAGCACTAGCTGGCGCAGGTCTGTAGCAAGGTCGGCTTAGAGGACTTGTTTCTCTGTAGTGGAACCAGTGGAGGGCGGGCAGTAACCTCCTATTCCTCTGATCCAAGCTCACACCAGCCACAGAGGGGATACACCTTTCTGCGGGGACAGGCCAGGAGTCACATTGACTGGATTTCTGTGAAGGAGAGCACGTCGACAGCCCAGTGCAGGGTGTGCCAATGGACAGTTTGGATCCCGCAGTTCTCACCATGTGCTCAATGTGGGCAAATCCCTGACCCAGGGCAGAGGATTTTGGAAGCTGAACATCCAGAGCTTGCAAGATAAAGGAGCAGGGAGGCAAAGCCTGGTGGTGTTGGCAGAATAGGAAAGCATCAGAGGGTCCTATGGCAACCAGGGGGATTGGTGGGAGTCAGTGAGGGAGGAGTTGGCGGCTCTGTTCTGGCAGTTGGGCAAACACCGCAACATTAAAGAAACCAACGGTGCCACGTCCTGCAATGTTGCCTGTGGGATTTCCACAAGAGCATCCAGGCTGGGGAGCTAGTCAGCCTGTGACTATATGACTGGATCAAACGAGTTCTAGGAGATGAGGCTGCAGTTGGCTGATTTGAGCGGGAGCACCAAGTGAAGGGAGGGGCGGCCTCCCCTAACATTTTTGCAGCCTGCAGGGAATGGAGACAAAGCAGGGGGATGAGGTGACTCAGGGCAGGACCCATGGATCTGATAGTGCAGGACCACAGTCGATGGAGGAGGAAAGAGAGTCCTGCGAGAGGAAGCCGCCGGTGGGAAGCAATAAGTGCAGAGTGCAAACCAGCCAGCTGAGAGTCACAGGGGTCCAGAAAAGTGACTAGCAGCAGGTCCCATGGTGTAATTAGCAGCACTCAAGACTCTGAATCCTGTAATCGGAGTTCAAATCTCAGTGGGACTTCCTGGAAACAGGTTGCTTTGCTGCAAAGCCCTGGAGCTCAATGTCCTTGACTACCCTTTGTCTGGGTGAACTACAGTGAGGTTTCTTTCCCCTCCTGCTGGGTGACCAGGGCTTTAGGCCTATTCCCCTGAATCAGGCCCCGCACCTAGTGAGAATCCCTTCCCTGGCTAGAGGCGCCTTCTTAATTTTTACTCACCTGGCAGCACTTCGGGTCTTCGGCGGCAGGTTCTTTGCTTCCTCTGGGTCTTCAACGGCACTTCGGCGGTGGGCCCTTCAGTGCTGCTGAAGACCTGGAGCAAGTGAAGGACCCACCACTGAAGTGCCGCCAAAGACTCGGAGCACCGCCCGGTGAGTACAAGCCCCACGTGGTTTTTTTACATGTGTTTTTTTTTTAAGTCATCCCTGCTGGGGCCCCGTTGAAACTGTTCAAACCCTAAAGCCGGCCCTGTGGGTGACTGAGGCCGGGGCCAGCTCCAGGCACCAGCACAGCAAGCTGGTGCTTGGGGCAGACCAACGGAGAGGGGCGGCACATCCGGTTCTTCAGCGGCAATTCGGCAGCAGGTCCCTCAGTCCCTCTCGGAGGGAAGGACCTGCTGCTGAATCACCGTTGAAGAATGAAGCGGTGCTGGTAGAGCTGCCGCCAAAGTGCTGCTGACTGCAGCTTTTTTTTTTCCCTCCACTTGGGGCAGCAAAAAAGCCGGCCCTGACTGATGCCCACTGGAGAAAGGTCTTTGGTCCAGCTTGTTCAGTGGACTGGCCACTGTAGGTTGGGGATCCCAGAACTTAACAGTCTGGCTAGAGATTCCTGCGGGTTGACCGGATGGTTGTTTCTCGCTGCTTCACCTGATGTCCACAACTTTGGTCCCTGTACCTGCAGCTGCCACCCTCTTCCTCTTGCCCACATGGCACTTGAAGGAAGGAGTGTCAGGGCCAGGCTTCATAGTCAGGGCTGGGCAGGAGGGAGGCAGAGTCCCAGGCTGGAGCCCCACACACCTTTCCTGCTCTGGGCATCTAGAGCAGAGGCAGCTGGTGCTGACAGCTCCAAGGGAAGGTTTAAAAGCCACAGAGCAACCGAGGTGAGGGCCAGAGGAGGGCAGGACCATGCCTATGTGTGGCCTTCAGACGGGCACAAAAACACCCAGCCAGGCTGCTCCCTGCCAGGCCAAACACCCACTGAAAGCCACCCACAGGCCAGCTGCTGACGCTCTGTGGCCAACACCAGAAGACGGTAGGAAAGCAGGGCCAGCCCCCTTGGTGGGGCCTCTGACCGTTCCCACTCAAGGTGCTCACTTTGGCAGTGGGGCAGGAGATTTTTTCCCCAAGAGGCTTTTCCCCAGCTGGCGAGAAGCAGAGAAACACCCAGGCTCCCAAGGTGCTATGTAGCAAACCCCCTCAAGCACAGGGACGGGCGCACATTTGGAAGAGGGAAACTGCTCCACACGCTAGTCCGGGCAGCCGCCCATTTTCTTTGGCAAGTCAGGAAGGGCAAAGGCAAGACTGGAAGCACCTGGGGCTCATGCCCCATCATTTGTGACGCCTGACCCCCAACTCCTTCCCGGGGCTCTAGCTGAAGCCAGAGCATTGGCCTGAGCAGCCAAAAAGTTACAGCCCTGAAGGGAGCAGGACTTTCAGCACAAAGTTAAAACCGGACAACCACAACCGCAAAGGGACTCAAGCTCTCACTTGCCTGAGCAGAGGTCAGATGCCTTATCCATTAGGCCACACAGTTATAATGGAAAAGCCTCTCCAAGCCCTTCTTTGGAAAAGGCAGACACTGTGTTTCTTGGGTCATCTACTGAGGGGGGCCGAGAATCTCTGGGCACAAGAAGTCGAGTTCCCAGTGACACATGAGACTTAATTCTATGGGGCCAGGTGCAGGACTTTGGCAGGGAGGCTCAGGCATGGGGGATTAAGAACATAAGAAAGGCCGTACCGGGTCAGACCAAAGGTCCATCTAGCCCAGTATCTGTCTACCGACAGTGGCCAATGCCAGGTGCCCCTGAGGGAGTGAACCTAACAGGCAATGATCAAGTGATCTCTCTCCTGCCATCCATCTCCATCCTCTGACGAACAGAGGCTAGGGACACCATTTTTACCCATCCTGGCTAATAGCCATTTATGGACTTAGCCACCATGAATTTATCCAGTCCCCTTTTAAACATTGTTATAGTCCTAGCCTTCACAACCTCCTCAGGTAAGGAGTTCCACAAGTTGACTGTGCGCTGCGTGAAGAAGAACTTCCTTTTATTTGTTTTAAACCTGCTGCCTATTAATTTCATTTGGTGACCCCTAGTTCTTGTATTATGGGAATAAGTAAATAACTTTTCCTTATCCACTTTCTCAACATCACTCATGATTTTATATACCTCTATCATGTCCCCCCTTAGTCTTCTCTTTTCCAAACTGAAGAGTCCTAGCCTCTTTAATCTTTCCTCATATGGGACCCTCTCTAAACCCCTAATCATTTTAGTTGCTCTTTTCTGAACCTTTTCTAGTGCTAGAATATCTTTTTTGAGGTGAGGAGACCACATCTGTACACAGTATTCGAGATGTGGGCATACCATGGATTTATATAAGGGCAATAATATATTCTCAGTCTTATTCTCTATCCCCTTTTTAATAATTCCTAACATCCTGTTTGCTTTTTTGACCGCCTCTGCACACTGCGTGGACATCTTCAGAGAACTATCCACGATAACTCCAAGATCTTTTTCCTGACTCGTTGTAGCTAAATTAGCCCCCATCATGTTGTATGTATAGTTGGGGTTATTTTTTCCAATGTGCATTACTTTACATTTATCCACATTAAATTTCATTTGCCATTTTGTTGCCCAATCACTTAGTTTTGTGAGATCTTTTTGAAGTTCTTCACAATCTGCTTTGGTCTTAACTATCTTGAGTAGTTTAGTATCATCTGCAAACTTTGCCACCTCACTGTTTACCCCTTTCTCCAGATCATTTATGAATAAATTGAATAGGATTGGTCCTAGGACTGACCCTTGGGGAACACCACTAGTTACCCCTCTCCATTCTGAGAATTTACCATTAATTCCTACCCTTTGTTCCCTGTCCTTTAACCAGTTCTCAATCCATGAAAGGACCTTTCCTTTTATCCCATGACAGCTTAATTTACGTAAGAGCCTTTGGTGAGGGACCTTGTCAAAGGCTTTCTGGAAATCTAAGTACACTATGTCCACCGGATCCCCCTTGTCCACATGTTTGTTGACCCCTTCAAAGAACTCTAATAGATTAGTAAGACACGATTTCCCTTTACAGAAACCATGTTGACTATTGCTCATGAGTTTATGTTTTTCTATGTGTCTGACAATTTTATTCTTTACTATTGTTTCAACTAATTTGCCCGGTACCGACGTTAGACTTACCGGTCTGTAATTGCCGGGATCACCCCTAGAGCCCTTTTTAAATATTGGCGTTACATTAGCTAACTTCCAGTCATTGGGTACCGAAGCCGATTTAAAGGACAGGTTACAAACCTTAGTTAATAGTTCCACAACTTCACATTTGAGTTCTTTCAGAACTCTTGGGTGAATGCCATCTGGTCCCGGTGACTTGTTAATGTTGAGTTTATCAATTAATTCCAAAACCTCCTCTAGTGACACTTCAATCTGTGACAGTTCCTCAGATTTGTCACCTACAAAAGCCAGCTCAGGTTTGGGAATCTCCCTAACATCCTCAGCCGTGAAGACGGAAGCAAAGAATCAATTTAGTTTCTCCGCAATGACTTTATCATCTTTAAGCGCTCCTTTTGAATTTTGATCGTCAAGGGGCCCCACTGCAGGCTTCCTGCTTCTGATGTACTTAAAAAACATTTTGTTATTACCTTTGGAGTTTTTGGCTAGCCGTTCTTCAAACTCCTCTTTGGCTTTTCTTATTACACTCTTGCACTTAAGTTGACAGTGTTTGTGCTCCTTTCCATTTGCCTCACTAGGATTTGACTTCCACTTTTTAAAGGAAGTCTTTTTATCTCTCACTGCTTTTTTTACATGGTTGTCAAGCCACGGTGGCTCTTTTTTAGTTCTTTTACTGTTTTTCTTAATTTGGGGTATACATTGAAGATTGGGGTGCAGCGGACGGACTGGCTGTCTAGGTGGGGAGATTTAGTCTCACTGAGGAGGAGGAGGAGGAGGAATCCTGCTGATAGGCAGTGGCTGTGGAGAAAAAGAGGGATCTCCAGGCTGCTCAGGTCTCCTTCTTCTAGCTCCTCATCTGGCTGAGCTGCTCCACCAGCCTGGACAAGTCCTCTGCATGCACAGCAAATAGCCCAAGAGCCATTTCTGCCCAAACCTGTGCTGGGGGGTGAGCTTCTGTCTTCCCTGTCCCATCTGCGCTAGAGCAGACCACTAGATTGAGAGAGACAGTCAACAACTATTAAGGCTAAGATTATATAAAGGGTGTCACAGAATCTGTGACTTTCAGAGATCTCAGCGACATTTTCCACCTCAACCCTGTGGCAGCAAGACTGGAGCTGTCGGCTGATGGGGGCCCCAGAGCTATCAGCCACCAGTGGCGGAAGGGGCTCTCACAGGCCCATGCCACCACGGATGGACCCCACAGCTCCCATCTACTGTGAGCAGCGGGATGCCCCCAGAGCTCCCAGCTGCTGTGGGTGGATTCCAGAGCTCCCAGGTACCACATGTGACAGGGGGACCCTGGAGCTCCCAGTGGGATGACCAGGTTATAAAGTCCGGTCAGCGGTGCTGCGGGGCCCAGGCAGGCTGGTCCCTACGCATCCTAGGGCACCGCACTGTGCCCTGGAAGTGGCCAGTAGGTCCCCCCTGCTGCACCGCTGACCAGGAGCCGCCCGAGGTAAGTCTGCACCCCAACCCCCTGCCCCAGCCCTGAACCCCCCCAAACCCAGAGTCCCCTCTTGCACCCCAGAGCCCTCATCCCCCTGCCCCAGCCCAGAGCTTCCTCCCACACCTGGAACCCATCATCCCTGCCCCCACCCCAGAGCCATCACCCCGTCCTGGACCCCAACCCCCTGCCTCAACCCACAGCCCCCTCCTGCACTCTGAATCCCTCGGCCCCACCCTGCAGCCTGGAGCCCCCTCCTCCACCCCAAACCCCTCATCTCCCCACAGCTCCCGCAGGCAGACCCTGGAGCTCCCAGCAGCCATGGGTGGCCGGGGAGCCCCCAGAGCCCCACACCACTGCGTATGGACCCTGCAGCTCCTACGAGTGGACCCCAGAGTTCCCAGCTGCTGCGGAGGGACCCAGGATATCCCAACAGGCATTGATGGCGTGAGGACCCTGCAGCCCCATGTCATTGCTAACAGACCCTGCAGCGCCGAAGACCCTGGAGCTCCCAGCCCCCACAGGCAAGAGAGGGAGCCCCCAGCTCTCAGACACTGCAGGCAGAGCCTGGCGTTCCCAGTCACCAGGGTGGGGGTGAGGAGAAGCCGCAGCCCCCGGCCATTGCAGATGGCCCCGTAGCTCCCAGCCGCTGCAGGTGGATGCCAGAGCCCCCAGCTGCCATCGGGACCCCGCGGCTCCCAGCCGCCATGGGCAGGATCCGTCACCCCACGACCGGCAGAAAACAGCCGCGCGTGGAAGCCCATCGCGCCCTGTGACCCCGTCGGTGCTGTGCCTTCTCGCCAGGCAGGAGGCGGCGCCCAGTAGTTTCCCCAGGAATTGAAATTAGGGGGGGTGTTTGAATTTATGGGGGGGGGGGGTGTCAGGGCCAATGAGATATATAAAAGAGATGTGAATAAAGTAAATGTTTTGTTAGGATAATGCAAATTTAACATAAGGATAATGCAAGTTACACATAACAGGTCTAGATTTCTAAAAATATATATAATTTAAAAAAAATGTATTTAATTTAAATTTACTTTTGAAAAGTAAGCCATCATGGGATAAGAGGGAAGTCCGCTCATGGATCAGTAACTGGTTAAAATCTTGGAAACAAAGGGTAGGAATAAATTATCAGTTTTCAGAATGGAGAGAGATAAATAGTGGGATCCCAGAGGGGTCAGTACTGGGACCATTACTGTTCAACATACTCATAAATGATCTGGAAAAATGGGTAAACAGTGAGGTGACAAAATTTGCAGATGATACAAAACTGTTCAAGATAGTTAAGTCCCAGGCAGACTGCGAAGAGTTACAAAGGGATCTCACAAAACTGGGTGACTGGGCAACAAAATGGCAGATGAAATTCAATGTTGATAAATGGCTTCATCGGATGCATAGAATGGAACATATAGTGAGGATATATGTATATGCACACACACATACACACAGAGAACATGAAAAGGTGGGAGTTGCCCAACCAACTCTAAGTGGCTAATTAATTAAGATGAGCTATTCTCAGCAGGAGAAAAAAAACTTTTGTAGTGATAATCAAGATGACCCATTTAAGATAGTTTGACAAGAAGGTGTGAGGATAGTTAACATGGGGAAATGGATTCAATGTGTGTAATGGCTCAGCCATTTCCAGTCTCTATTTAAGCCTAAATTGATTGTATCTAGTTTGCATATTAATTCAAGTTCAGCAGTTTCTCGTTGGAGTCTGTTTTTGAGGCTTTCTGTTGCAAAATTGCCACCTTTAAATCTGTTACTGAACGGCCAGAGGTTGAAGTGTTCTCCTACTGGTGTTTTAATGTTATAATTCTTGACGTCTGCTTTACATCCCATTTATTTTTTTTCACAGAGACTGTCTGGTTTGGCCAATGTACATGGCAGAGGGGCATTGCTGGCACATAATGGCATATATCACATTGGTAGATGTGGAGGTGAACGAGCCCCTGATGGCATGTCTGATGTGATTAGGTCGTATTATGGTGTCACTTGAATAGATATGTGGACAGAGTTGGCATCGGGCTTTGTTGCAAGGATAGATTCCTGGGTTAGTGTTGTTGTTCTGTGGTTGCTGGTGAGGATTTGCTTCAGGTTTGGGGGTTGTCTGTAAGCAAGGACTGGCATGTCTCCCAAGATCTGGGAGCGTGAGGGATCATCTTTCAGGATAGGTTGTAGATCTTTGATGATTCACTAGAGAGGTTTTAATTGGGGGATGAACGTAAAGGCCAGTGGTGTTCTGTTATTTTCTATGTTGGGCCTGTCTTGTAGTAGGTGACTTCTGGGTACTCTTCTGGCTCGGTCAACCTGTTTTTTCACTTCAGCAGGTGGGTAATGTAGTTTTAAGAATGCTTGATAGAGATCTTGTAGGTGTTTATCTCTGTCTGAGGGATTGGAGCAAATACGGTTGTATCTTAGAGCTTGGCTATAGACAATGGATCATGTGGGGTGTCCTGGATGGAAGCTGGAGGCATGTAGGTAAGTATAGCGGTCAGTGGGTTTCCGGTATAGGGTTGTGTTTATGTGACCATCGCTTACCAGCACAGTACTGTCAAGGAAATGGACCACTTGAGTGAATTGATCTAGGCTGAGGTTGATGGTGGGATGGAAATTGTTAAAATCATGGTGGAATTCCTCAAGGGCTTCTTTTCCATGAGTCCAGATGATGAAGATGTCTTCAGTGTAGTGCAAGTACAGTAGGGGCATTAGGAGACGAGAGCTAAGGAAGCGTTGTTTTAAGTCAGCCATAAAAATGTTGGCATACTGTGGGGCCATGTGGGTGCCCATAGCAGTGCCGCTGACTTGAAGATATATATTGTCCTCAAATGTGAAATAGTTGTGGGTGAGGACAAAGTCGCAAAGTTCAGCCACCAGGTTTGGCGTGTAACTAGTTCACAAAACTGTGGGGGGTGTTGGGAAATCACTGCTCATGCCCCTGGCCAGCCTATTTCCCTTTGCCGCTCTGAAACGTGCCCCCACGTGCAGGCCCCGAAGCTGGGCCCGGGGGCAGAAGGCCAGAGAGAGGCTTTGGCTAGGGCGAGCGTATCCTTGCGAGGTAATTGTCTCTCTGGAGGTGAAAGTCATCAGTGCGGGGTGCGAAGGGAAGTGGCCGTCGAAGGAGAACGCAAGGCATGTGGTGGGCAAGCCAGGGATTTCTTTGTCCCCCTTTCAAAAGGGGTCAGCCTCCCCGTCGGGGAATCGAACCCCGGTCTCCCACGTGACAGGCGGGGATACTCACCACTATACTAACGAGGAAAGAGGCATGGAGAGGGGCCCCAGCTCCAACAGACCAGCTATGGTCAGCGTACACCTACACCGTCACATGGGCCCCAACAAGCAACAACACCCCCGGCCCTCTTCTGCTTCCCAAAGGCTTTGGCCGCAGCAACAGCCCTGGGAAAAGCCCTGGCCCTCCTCACCTGCCCTTGCCCAGCAGGACGCCTTTTTGGGCCTACACAGCTCCTCACACAACACCCGCCTGGGACCTTGCCCTCCCCTACCAGCTCAGCAGCACCTTTTTTCCTCTCAAAACCTCCTCTTGACACCCTCCCCCTTCCACACTTCAGACTCACCTCATCACAAACTCACCCACGGCCCCTTTGGCTTCTCAAGCGCCTCTGGAGGGATGCAGCTTCCCAGGCACGCAGATCCGGCTGATGGCTCCCAAGTGTGCAAGTCCGTCCCCGCAGAGCAGCCCCATAGGGTGACATTGAAGAAACTGTGGAAAACAGGATGGGGGTGGGGGGCAATAGGCTCCTATATAAGAAAAAGTCCAGCCAGACCGGACTGCCCCTATAAACATGGGACATCTGGTCACCCTGGAGCAGCCCCGCACTCCTGCTCCCCGGTTGGTGCGTTTGTAACCCGGGGGCTGAAGCCGACGCGAGAAAGGGAAGGGAGCGAGCTCGGAGCTCTCCGACGCCACCTGCTGGGAGCAGAGGGAAATGACTGAGCGACGTCTTGGCTAATTTAAATATGACCTTGTTCTCTGCCGGGTGGCTCCACGGCAGAGCTGGGGAGAGGCCTGAGTGTGGCAGCACCTTATTTGCATATATTAAAAGCGGCAGTTTGGGGCCATTGGGGTAAAATATGAGTAAGTTTTGGGGTTGGGCCCCATATGTTTAGTGCAGGCTATGGGGAGCCGGGCTGAGCAGAGCCTGCCCCGATGGGGAGTGTGGTCACCCTGAGCTGGGAGCGCGTGGCCAGACATGGGGAAGGGTGCTGCAGAGGCAGGATAGAAAGAGAGGAGGGAGAAAGTTGGTTGTGGGCAGCAGAAAGCTTTTTCCCCCTTTTTTGGGTGCCTGGCTTCCCCCACTGGGCATCGTTTCGGGAGGGAAGTGGGGCTTCTGCCTCCCCTCCCCGATTTTCACCCCGCAGAGGAGTGCGAACAGGAAAATGAATGGCTGCTCCACACCCCCACCGGAGGAACCCGACGCCCTTAGCTGTGGGGAGTAAGAAGTGGCTGTTGGCTGACAGGGCCTGTCCCCGAGGAGCTGGAGCAGCAGCTGCTGCCTCCCCCTCGGCTCCAGGCTGTGGGAAATGCTCATTGCCTGGCTGCATGGGCGGCTGCTGCTCCGTGCTCTGGAGAGCGTCTGCATTGCTCTGTCAACCCCCCGTCTTCACTGAGCCAGTCTGGTAAGGTCCCAAGTGCCCCCTCCGGCCTGGCAGCTGAGAGTCTGTGCAGACATCGGCCCCCCTGCCAGCCCCACAGGCAGCAGCAGCGCCAGCCCCCCAGCACCACAGGGGCACTCAATGCACTTCCTGTGGGGAAATGGCTCCTTGGCGTCCAGCTGCTAGAGTGAGAGCCAGGAGAGAGCAGTGTCTGGCTCACCGTGGGGGAGAGAAGAGACCTGGTGAGTGCGGATCTCCCTCAGCCTCCCCCACAAGGCTGGTCAGTTCTATTGTCACTGTGATAGTCGGTGCTTCCCTTCAGGGCCGGCCCTAGAGGGGTCTGGGACAAATCCCCCCTTTCCTCCCCAGGCCCTGCCCCCACTCCACCCCTTCCCCCAAGCCCCCACCCCTGTCCCATCTCTTCCCATCCTGCACCTTCCTGCCCCATTCCTGCCCCCTCCCCCACCTCTTCCCGTCCCTGCTCCTCCCCCTCCCCCACCAGCCCCTCCTGCACCCCACTGAACAGCTGATCACTGGCAGGTGGGAGGTGCTGAAGGGGAAGAGGAGTAGCTTGTCAGCAAGGCCTGTAGTGGGGTGGGGGGGGGAGCTGGCTGCCAGTGGGTGCTGAGCACCTATTTTTCCTCTGTTTTTTCTGCAGCCCCGTAGCTCCCATGAAGTCGCTGACTTGGCTCCTTTCGCACCCTAGAGAGAGGAGCAGAACCAGGGCTATGGCTGATCTATGGGGCACCAGGTGAGTGGCAGAGGCTTCAGGTGCTGAGAGTTTGCCTGACACCTCAGGGACACAGTGTGAGGTGGCTGGCAGGAGTTGGTGGTCAGAACCCCAGACCAGCAGCAGGCTGAGCAGGGCCTGGGATCCATGTCTAGGGTTCCAGCCACCAGCCCCGCTCAGCCCGCTGCTGGTCTGGGGTTTCATTTACTCAGCTGGCAGTGGCCTGAGCAGGACTGGTGGCCGGGACCTCAGATAATAACAATAGTTTATTTATATAATATAGACATAGAGAGAGACCTTCTACAAACATTAAAATGTATTACTGGCACGAGAAACCTTAAATTACAGTGAACTTGGCACACCACTTCTGAAAGGTTACCGACCCCTTGTATAGACTGACCATATGTTGTACTAAGATTCTCCTGCTTTTTTTTTTCTTCCTGTGAGTCAGTATAGCTTTTGCCAGCCCAGAAGTTGGGCAGCCAATGTTTTACATTTTCACAATGTTTTCTCCAACTTTCATAAAGTAAATACATAGTTAATATGAGTTTAAAAGGTCAGGGACACTTCCTTGTGAAGAATCTGTACAGCAGATCATGCTAGAGCTGTGAAAATGTCAGTTTTTGATGGAACTTTAGAGGCAGTGATTTATCATGTATTTTATCATGTGAATGTGCTGCTATTGCTAATGTCTTTCCAAACAAAAATAAGGTACAATAGGACTTCTGTAACATTTCTGTGCTACCTTAATCTAGATGAGATGATTCTGTGCTGACTTCATTTTGGTCACTTTGTGCTTTACCTAGCAGTAAAACCAGGGTTATATTTTCCCACTGTTTGGAAACCCAGCTTATTAAACTGATTTTGCAGCCAAAAAAGCCAGAAAGATTGCTTTTAATTAAAAACAAATCTTTGTTTCAATACCGCTTCATATAAATTTCCAATAACATTTTGACAAATTAAAAAAATTATATTATTTGCATCATTCTGTCAAATCAGAATTTTTTCTATAGTGCTACTTCTTTAGTGCTAATGCATTAGCATTACAGTGGGCTTCATTAAGTTAAACTGGTTTTAATAACGTGAATGTGGCAAGTTTTCCAATACTGTATGCTTATATTTGTGTTGCTAAGAGCAGATCAGGCACAGGGGCACCAGTTTAATAATCTCACCTAGGGCACCATAAATCCTAAGGACGGCCCTGCATGCCTCAATTCTCTTTTTCCTGGCCTTGTTCCAGAGCCCTCACAGCCCAATTCTCTTCCCTAACATTGAGCCCTCTACTGCACCCTGAACCGCTCATTCCAACCCCACCCCAAAGCCTGCACCCCCAGAGCCAGTGCTCTCATCCCCCTGCACTCCAACTCTCTGTCCCATGTAGCCTGATTTAGGGTGTACTAATAATATTAATTTGGAAAATATGATGAAAATTTAATTTATTAGCTTACATTTTATTTAATTTAATTGAGTTATAAAGTTACAGTTGCATTACTGCTATTCAAAAGATACATATGGCATTATATGCAACAAAGGTTTGGTTAATATACTCACACCCTTCCTTGATAACCTGGTGGTAAGAGACACAGGACCAGCCTTGCAGTTCAGGTTTCTCAATTCTTGAGTGAAAGATGCAGTGCTTCGAAAAAGCTAATGTTACTTTGGGTTTACTTGAATAAGTTAAACTTAAAATCAAATCCTAATAAACAAAGAATAAAAACTTAGGGAAACCGAGCTTAGCCGAGTTTCTTTGAAACTCAAAGTTTAAGAACAAGTACAGCCTACTGATAGTAGAGAGAGAGAGAGTGGAGGAAGTAAGTCAGAATGATAGAGTGACGTGCTCTAGCGAGGTGAGTTACCTCTTTTATAGGGCACAAGCGCCGGAAATCCTTCCTCCTATGCCCAATTTTCATTCCTTACCCACAAAACATTAGGGTACGCTTACTTCATAGGCTAGTATGTTTGTGCGTGTTGATGACATGTACATATGCACATGAGTTCCCTTGTGGTGTACCTGTTAATTCTGTGGGTACAACACTGAAAAAAAACCCTATGCCATTCTCCATTGTCGATTGGTCTAGGTAAAGGTCTTAAACAGGCGTGGGTACTTCTCTATTTAAGTAACAAGTTAAAGGTCAATTTTTCTTTCTGAGTAAAAGGTCACACTATAGAGATGCTCACTTTGCCTTAGCTTAACATACAGGATAGGGCCTGTAGGTCCTCGTAAGTCATGTGCCCCAGCCCCCTAATCATTTTTATTGCCCTCTGCTGGACTCTCTGCAGTTTGTCACATCCCTTCTCATGTGGGTCCCAACCCCAAAAGTACTCACATTTCACCCCAATGGCCCCAAAATGTACATAGGGTGCTGCCATGGTCAAGTCGCCCTTCAGCCTGCTGGTGGAGAACAAGGTGAAAATTAGCCAGGACGTCGCTCAGTCAATTCCCTGTGCTCCTAGCAGGTGGTATCAGAAAGCTCCAAGATCGCTCACTTCCCTTTCTCTAATCAGCTTCAGGCCATAGGGTTACAAATGCACAAACCCATTGGGATTCTCCCCTGGGCTCAGGGTGTGGGGCTGCTCTGAGGGGATGGACTTGCACACTTGGGATATTAGTGCAAAGATACAATTTCAATATCTCTTAGAGAAATTTGAGGGCAATTTATATTTGGTAAAAATCTTATTTAGTGAAAGGAAAGCTGCAGTGACAGCCTGGTTCCTGGGGTGCAAAACACTTTCCTCCTGGGAGACACAAGAAGTTAGAATTAGAAATTTACATTGTTTGTTCCAATGTTGGCGCAGGTTTAATTTTGCTTCTGTGTAGGTATGTTTCAAGCTGTGACGGTTTTGGTTTATTGGGTTGTTTTGGTTTTTTTAGTTGGAATGGCGCTTTTAATTGACATTTGCTGGATTCGAATGGCTGAATCTGCAGCACCAGTTTTGACATAGTTCTGCATATTTTATATAGATTTGGCCGGTATTGAAGGATTCAATTCCTTTAGGGGAGGTTTTAGTGGTCAGCCTCATTTAGTTTATGTTATTTTATCACCTTGCTGTAGCACACCTTTTTGATAAAATGTTGAAATTATTAATTTATAGCATTTGTTAGTTTTTATTTTTAAAAACAAAGCTTTTCTTAATGTTTGGGTTTTAAATTAAGCATTGTTTTTTGTTTCAATTTTTCATTTAGGATTTGGTTATTGATGGGATTTTTAAGAACTTTGGATTTAATACTAAAATTTGGACAGATTTAGATTATTTAAAATTAACCCTATTTACTATTTTATTTTAATAAAGGTTGTATTGCTCTAACCCCTGGCCGGGGGGAGAGGAGATGAGCCTGGCCTTTAAGTGAGAAGGAGCAGAGGCATGGGAGGCGTGGCCCCCGTGAAGGGTGGGACCAGGTGATGGGGGGCACAGCCCCTCCAGTTTTTTTTGTCTAGCCCACCTCAGTCCCCCACCAAATGAGAAGAGTCTGATGCCACCCCTGGTGGTCACCGGGTGTCACTGGTGCTCCATGGTAAATATGCTCTTTGCATTACCCAGATTGGTGGGAAACACACTCTGTGCATTACCGTGACTGGTCCGTGGGAGTCACTGCTCCTAGAAGGCAGACACACGCTGTGCATTACCCCACCTGGCCACTGGGTGTCACTGCTGCTCCATGGGAAATATGCTCTGTGCATTACCCAGATTGGTGGGAAACACACTCTGTGCCTTACCGTGACTGGTCCATGGGAGTCACTGCTCCTAGAAGGCAGACACACGCTGTGCATTACGCCACCTGGCCACTGGGTGTCACTGCTGCTCCAAGGGAAACATGCTCTGTGTGTTACCCTGATTGGCCACTGGGTGTCACTGCTGCGCCAAGGAAAATACCTTCTGTGCATTACTCTGACTGCCCACTGGGTGTCACTGCTGCGCCAAGGGAGACATAAGAACGGCCAGACTGGCTCAGACGCAAAGTCCATCTAGCCCAGTATCCTCCTGTCTTCTGACAGCGGCCAGTGCCAGGTGCCCCAGAGGGAATGAACAAAGCAGGGAATCATCAAGTGATCCATCCCCTGCCGCCCATTCCCAGCTTCTCGCAAACAGAGGCTACAGGCACCATCCCTGCCATAGGCGGCAGGTTTGTATAATTTTTGGTGGGGCCCAAAATGGTGGTGCCCCCCGCTCCCGCCCTGTAAGACGATATAAAATGAAGCTACAACGCGTCAGTGCCACAAGATTACAAGGGTCAATTAAAAGTGGAAAGTCAGAAGCAGCACTTGCCTACTTCAATATACAGTATTATATTTTGTTGCACCTGTTGTGATGAAGTGGGAATGTTCTTAATATTTTCTCTGAATACTGTGTGGGTGCCTCAGTTTCCCCTGCAAGATGCCAACTGAAGGTGTTGGGGACAAAGAGATCAGGTGGTCTCCTTGTCCGGAAGAGACACAGAGGCCAGAGGAGGGAGTGTCATTTTGGAGCTGGCTGGGGAAATGGGGAGAGACCCAGAACTTGGTTCTGGGCTCCCCACCCCACAAGATGGACCTGACAGAGGGGTTCTGTATTCTGTACCAACAAGCTCTGTTTAAACTGTGTTCCCGTCATCTAATAAACCTTCTGTTTTACTGTCTGGCTGAGAGTCACATCTGACTGCAGAGTTGGGGTGCAGGGACCTCTGGCTGCCCCAGGACCTGCCTGGGCAGACTCACTGCGGAAAGCGCACGGTGTGGAAGGGCTGAATGCTCCGAGGTCAGACCCAGGAAGGTGTAAGCTTCTTGCCCTGGAGACAGTACGCTCCGAGAGAGGAGGCTCCCCCAGAGTCCTGACTGGCTTTGTATGGAGTTGTTCCAAAGCATCCCAGCATCCCCTTCCACCCCATGCACTTCCCAGAAGTCCACACAGGCACTGACACTCCCTCCTCTGGCCTTTGTCTCTTTTCCAGGCATTAGGAGGCCACCTGATCTCTTTGTTCTCCAACACCTTCAGTTGGCACCTTACAGGAGAGTGGCCCAGGCCATCAGTTACCAGGAGTCAGGGTTGCAGCCATTCTCTGTGCAGACAGCTCACACTGTCCCTCTAGGGCTCTGCAACAATCACACCCCCTTATCCCACCATCTAGATCCTTGAGAAATGCACAGGGGAATCTGAGGCACCCACACAGTATTCAGAGAAGAACATTCCCAATTTGTAACACCTGTATACGACTAGCTATATACTTTAAAGGGGTGTAAAATAGTCAAGTATCATGCTAAACAAAATGATACTCCAAACTGACCACCAAATTTAAGTTGCACGTTTTTCCCCTCAGGTGAGGGCTCTGGGGTTGGGCTGTGGATGAGGGGTTCACAGTGCAGGAGGGTGCTCAGGGTTGGGGTGCTGGGGGTGCAGGGACTGGGGTGGGGCAGGGCTGGGGATAAGGAACTTGGGATGCAGACAGGCTGCCCCAGGGCTATGGCCAGAGAGGACTCCCGCCCCGCCCCCGTTACCGGCAGCCACAAGCTCCAGAGGAGGGACCCCTCCTCCCCCCGCTCCTCGCAGCACACTCACTCTGCACCACAGTCACTGCACATGCTCCTAGGGACTCTCTCAGGTCCAGAAAGCCCACTCGCCTCCCCTGTGGTGGGTACCGGGTGTCACAGAGTCCCTGGGCGCTGCTCTGGAACTGCTCCCCACAAAGCCAGGCAGGACTTTGGGGAGCCTCCTCTCCCTCGGAGCAGCCTGTCTGCAGGGCAAACACTCACAGAAGCCCCAGCAGCTGCTAAGGTGAGTGATGTCCGTCTCCTGGCCGGAAGTCCCCTTCGTGTCTCCTCCAGGTAGCGGGAGGGGAGGGCTGCCAAAAACGGCAGGGTCCCCTACCCTCCTGAGGTGCTACAGCAGCTAGCACTGCTCTTATGCTGTAGCCCTTAAGCGGCGGCAGCAGCAGCAGCAAGGAAGAGAGACGCGTGCTGCGCACTCTTTACGTTCAGGCAGGGAAGCTCCGGGGTGGAGGGGGGGAAGCTCCAGCCCTGGCGGTGGCGGCGGGGGGGGGGTGAGAGGCAGGGGCGGGGTGCTCCAAGCAGGGGAGAAACCTAGCTCCAAATATTGGTGGAGCAGAGCCCCTGACTGTGAATATTCCTGGGGCTAAAGCCCCAGGAGCCCATATAAGTTGGCGCCCATGTGGAGGTCCTCACCTAACCATCTCTCTCTCTCTCTCTCTCCCCCACTCCTAGTTGGTGGAGGACAGGGCCCAACAGCTCAGCTTCCTCCATGCTGTCCCACGTCTGTGCTTCTTGGCACAGCAGCAGGGGCTGGACACTCTGGAGCCCCAGGTCTCCAAAGCAGCCCTCGTGGAGAGCATTGTGGTGAGTGGGACCCCGTGTCTGGCCCCTGGGGCGAGGAACCCAGAAATGGGAGGAAAAGTTGGTGGGGCCAGAGGGGGAAGCAGAGGACAGTGGTTCCTGGGGCTGAGGGCTGGGGAGCAGGGAAGGGAGAGCTTCTGACACCGATGGGGAGCTGGCAGTGGGGGAGTTGTCAGGCCGTGTCTGCATCAGTCTACGAGCATTGGTATTTTCTTGAAATTTGTCAGACCAACCTAACTAACACCTAACCCACATTTGAACCTCTTTTCACACACTTGCTCATTCTCAAGGTCTGTTTGCCTCCAGACAGATCCGTTGTCTTTCAGAACAACCTTGCTCTTTCTGTCTGTTTCACTCACTGAGGTGTCGGAGTAAACACTCACCTTCACTCTATTCTCAGACAAACACTAATATTAACTGTTTGCTACTGATTTGTGGAGTGGAAGATGCCATTTCTGGGGGATTGTTCCCAAGCTGCAATACTTTGTGTTCAAACATCTCCCAGCTTCCTTGGTGAAAAATAACACCAGGTTTCTTTGCAATATACAAGAAAGAAGTAGTTCTTCTTCGAGTGATTGCTCATATGCATTCCAGTTAGGTGTGCGCACGCCGTATGCACGTTGGTCGGAAGATTTTTACCCTAGCAACACTCAGTGGGTCGGCTGGGCGCCCCCTGGAGTGGCGCCGCTATAACGCCAGATATATACCCCTGCTGACCCACCCGCCCCTCAGTTCCTTCTTACTGCCCGTGTCGGTCGTTGGAACAGTGGAGCGCGGCTTAGCTGACCTCCACTTCCCTAGCTACTCGTAGTTTCTCTCGTTAATAATGTATATACAGATCAGATTTACATAGTTGTAGTTAACTTTATTCGTTTGTAGTATAGTTAGTGTATATAGTTCATACTATATATATGAATGGGTCACAACCTTAGCTCAACCGAAGGCACTGAAACAAACTCAAATGATGCTTCAGCTTCCTCCCTCAGCATCACAAGACCAACACAAAGAAAACTCCCGAGGGACGGGGCTCTGAGCATTGCCAGGTTGTGAGTTCCATGCCCTCAGGAAGCAGCCAAAATGCTCGAACCGCCACCCGCTTCTCTTGGACCGCTGGCAACATGGTGTTTGCACAGGAGCCGCAAGCCCGTCTTTCCTGTCTTTGTCTATCCCGGCCCCTTCCCCCCAAATGCTTTCATCGGACGCTGCAGGGACCTAAGGACCTGCAGGTTCCCGCACCCACCTCCTAAAGCAAACAGTCCTTCCCTTCTCTGACATTCCTGGAGCCGCACATCCTTGGAGGAGTTTTACCCCAGGGGGTTCTGATTCCCTGCGAAAAGATGTGTCTGGCGGCCGGCGGGGAACTGTCTTCTCTGCCCCCTCTTTGGGCGCTGAGAAGCTTTTTCTGAGCAACAGCACCTCCTCCTGGTGGGAGAATCCTAAATTCCACCCTCCCACCCAGGTTTCTCTGAGCAGCTGCTAGATGAACCCCACTTCTCTGGTCTAGACACCAGCATCTAACTAGCCTTGGAACGGGCCCTGTTTGCTAGCTGGAGAGCGAAGGAACCAGGAAAGAAGGCAAATGTCAGGAAACGAATCTCAGCACGCAAAGAAACTTCCTTCGCTCTTCTTTTGCACTGTCTGTGCCTTTGTGAGCCCTTGATGCCTAGCCCGACTAGCTCAGTCGGTAGAGCATGAGACTCTTAATCTCAGGGTCGTGGGTTCGAGCCCCACGTTGGGCGTTTGATCTTGCACTCTTCGACATCACTCTCTCCCTTTGAGTCTCAGAGCATAACGGAATCCACTCTTTGTCCTCTCAACCAGCTGAGGCGGTCTCGGACCTTTAGTACATCATGAAGACAAGACACATTGACAATTCCATGGTCCTAAGAGAGTTGAGTCTCTTCTAGCCCAGGCAAGAGAGGGAAAAAATAACCTTTCAGAAGCTGATTGCCCCCCACCCCCTGAGCAGCCATCTAGAGCTTCTCTACTTATTTCTATATCTTCGCCAGCGCTCAGTAGTTGAGATAACTGCTTCTTTCTCAAATCCTCCACCAGCCCTCTTCATTGGGATGGAGATTGCTTAAGGCTGACGATTCCACCACATCTTATTCATCCCTCGTACATTTCTGTAAGCCCATGGAGAGTAAAACAAGATAGCAATAAAACTGTTTTTTTTTTTAAAAAGACGTGGCCTCAATGTATAACAATACTGGAAATTGTTTTAATATGTTTTCTGTGTCTTTTTCATATCAGTGCTAAAAATAGGAAGGGAACCGTAAGGAAACGAAGAACTCAGAGCTTGTGTTAACCTCCTTTGAAGACGAACGAATGGCCTCAGTTGGACAGAAAGTAGGCCTAGAAAGTTATGCCCAACCCCCCAAATGTCATCTCCCTGGTGGTCTAGTGGTTAGGATTTGGCGCTTTCACCGCCACGGCCCGGGTTCGATTCCCGGTCAGGGAGTTACCCTCTTCAACAAAAGTCTACCTTGCCTTCCTCACTTTGGAGTTCAAGCAGAAGAATGCAACTTCCTGGCCTCCTTCAGAATGCTTGGAAACTCTTTGGAGGCCATGGGGAAAGCAAAGCTTCCACCTACTACAATATGGCTATCTGCCCCTTAAAGCCCAGCCTCTGCACCCTTTTACACAAATACACTTACTTGTGCAAACAATTTAGTTCTTCCTTCTTACCGAGCCTAACCTAAATTAGAACAACATTGCACTTTGACCCAAGATCTTTTTCTTTTCTTTTCACTTTTCTTGGTGAAACCAAACCAAACCAAACAATCATTTTGGGTCCACCAAAATATTTCACTAAATATAATATTCATCCAAAAACCTTTCACCCAGCGCTATATACAAGTCTTTGGAAGTAACACCCCGGAGAAAGATCATTAAGCTTTTCCATTCCTAAGATCTATCCGCTGAAGGCTTCTGAGCATGGGCTATGGGCCTTTCACCTCTAGGCCAGTGGTTACCCTCTTGCTCAGGTGGCTACTGATGAAAGGCAACGTGGTTTAGTGGCAGATCCATTTCAGCCTCCCTCTTCCAATGTCTACAGGAGGGTGTTTGTTTCGCATTGCATCTAAGAATCAAATCAATTCTCTTGAAACCTCAACCTGGAATCAAGGTGATTGTAGGTCAAGGAAGGAAGGTTTTGTTCATCCTGTTCTAGTAAATGCTCAAAGTTGCGATGCTTCTTGGAGCTTCCAGACACATTGGCCAGAATTTTCAGAAGGTCTCACACCCACCGCTAGGGCCAGATTTGCAGAAGAACTAGGCTCCCAGTTAGGCACTAAAATCTTTAGCCAGATTGTCAAAAAGGCTCAACCTATTTTTCCAAAAGATGAGTTATTTTGGAAAAAAGCTTGTAAAGATTGTGGGTGCTGGTTACTTGTCTATGTGGCCCACACTGCTGGAGTTGGAGGTTCACCATTGTTTTCTCAGAATGCGGTGTCCGTAGTCTGCCTCAGTTCTGGTGTCCATCTTTTATTCTCCTAATAAATACTCTGCTTTCTCTTCAGTTCGTATAAATCTTTCGCCTTTTACTAAAGATTTCCATGGAGAGGAATATTTATGAGTTTGTACCCAATTTTTTAAGGCTTTGCTTTGGCAAGGCTGTTGCCTGCTGTGAGAAAAACAGAAGAGTGCTCCCTGAACTGGTGTCACTGGCTGAAGCTTTTCTATAGTATGAAAAAAGCTCAGAGCTCTGAAAATGATTTTTGGGGTTTTTTTTTCTTTAAGGTTCTTGTGCCAGTGAGATGGCTTCCTAGCTAGCCAGGGACTGTTTTGTGATGTGTATTCCGCTGGCTCTTTAGTTTTGTATGTTTTAGCAGGAACGGTGGAGGAGAGTATCACGGTGGAAGAGCAGCAAAGAAATGTGTTGTTGTTTGTGTTAACGTTTGGTTTGTCCTAAGAGTGTCTGGTTTGGAGTCATTGGTAACTCTTCGGTTAGTTATTCGTAACAGCTTATTATTGGGCCCCTGAGTTCAAAGGCTGCTCTTGCAGATTTTAGTTTGTCATTGTTGGAAGGTCAGTTCAAGAGCTGCTTTCTTAGTCTAGTCCGTGAGGGTTCTTCCGCCGCCCTCCTTAATATACCTTCCAGAAGGTGATTGCATGGTTTCCCTCGTCTTCCCACAGAAGAGAAATTGTCCATCCCTTTCCTGTTGGGAAAACACCAGTGTTTTAACTTAGGAAACGGTAAACATTTTGCCCAGATGAGGGCTGGTTCATAGGAGCAGAAGAAGAGGAAGGTTGTGGCCCTTTGAGTCAGATTCCTAGCGTTTCAGGCCAGAAGGAACCAGCCGATCACCTCAGAGCGACTAAGGGGCACCAGTGCCCCAAATGGCGAGGAATTGCTTTGATGCAATTGACTGTCTGTTTGAGCTAGTTGTGTGGGAAGGAGCAGAAAAGAGCCTCGGGGCTGCGGAATAGCGCCTGCATAGGCTTTCTTTGCCCTGTTTTGCTGTAAGAGTTAACAGTGAGAGATTGGTAGTCCAGGTCAGTGGGTGGCTTTATGGAAATTAGGAGTATAGAGGGGAAACCAGGGAGAGGAAGGCGTCTGCAAGACTTGTCTGTCTTTGAACAGAATTGTGTGTTAAGGGTTCTTGCTTTGAAGTCTTCCACTGGAGTCATTTTGGGGAAGTGATTCTCAGGTAGAGTTCCCGAGTGGTGGTGTTTGTTGCAGTTCTGGGAGCTCGTCCTGGTGAGGTCGAAATGGGTGGGCGCAGGGGTGTGTGTGCATAGCAGAGCGTGAGTATTGCTTCTTGGCTCCTTGGAGCTCAGATCAAAGTGTCGTTTCTGTTCTTATCAGTTTAATCTCTGATACGTCCTTGATGTGAGGACTGTATATTAACTTGATTTTTGAAGCAGGGGGGGTTAGAACAGAAGCTTGCTTTGTCTGCCCTATGCATTGACCTGGTATTGCAGTGCTTCCAGGAACGGTGTATCTCCTTTAGAGGAGAACCTTCTGGTTAGAAAAGCAGAAAAGAGTTGAACTGTGATACTTTCTTTAAAGCAAATGTTTTTTGAAGTAGCAGAAAAATCTGGGTGTTTTTCTTTCTTTACAGTTTCTTGGAAGTGTTTTGTGAGTCTATAGATATGAGAGGTTCTTCTTTGTCTTGCTAGAGAGTTATTTAAGAAGCTGGACTCCTTCTTTCTGCTGTGAGTCTTTTCAACAGTATGAGGGACAAATGCTTTCCAGATTCTGGGTCTGTTGGGGAGATGGGATTTTTTTGTTTGTTTTTTTTGTATTTTTGGGGGGTGGGGTGGGGTGGGGTGGGGCGGTTGGTAATATTTGAGGTCACGTGTATATCCACAACTGCATGAGTTACATAGACTTCTCCCCACCCGGCCTACGTTCTATGTATCTTGGTTCGTAAGATCAAGACAAGGCACTAGGAGTCGTGCTGCACCCGGCACACAGGGGCCCCAATCCTGATTTTTCCCCCCCCCAAGCCTACTGTAATCTAAATGCTACATAATAACCCTTAGCTTCTCATTGTTGCCATCCTCGCTATTGGAAAATCCCCCAAATCATGACAGTGGCTTACAAATCAGGAGAATTCTTTTTTTAAAAAATGTAATGTGGGTTCTCTTTCTTTCCCTTCTGGTTTTCTGAACCAGGCAAGCTATAAACTTACCTTTCTAGTGTGGCCAGAGTCCCAGAGAGCAGCAGCCCCCGGCGCCTGGGGCTGGCAGGCAGCGGGGCTCCTCACTTTAATTTCACCCACCAAGTATCAAGTGTGAACTCCTCAGGCACTAGAACAGCCTTAACATGGAGTCACAGACAGACCCCTTGGGCACCCTGACTCTATCTTGCCACCCAGGGGTAGTAGAAGCTGCTGTAACACGCAAGCTCTGTATGTCCTTTAGGGCTAACCCTAGCCAAACAGCCGGGATCCCTTGCTGCTGCTTAGAAGGTGTGCCGTCTCCCTGAAATCCAAGCAGCATCGTGGGGAGGGGGGAACAACAGTTTCTTCCTGACAGGGATTTTTATTCCATTCCCCCAGAGCTCAAGCTGATGGGGGCAAGTGTTTGTGCAGGGCTCTGCCTCCTCGTAGGTGTGTGAGGAGGAGCAATCAACCAAGTCTTTTGTCCACAGATGATCCACAGTGGCTTGTCTGATGTCTCAGTCAGGGCCTTCTCTTGTTGGAAAGGAGATGATGCCTCTTCTGGTAAACTACCATTTCACATATGGTAATACTTCTCTCCTGACTGGTGGCGTGGCGGCGGCAAGGGGTTTACAGCTTTAGTGCCAATGCTTATATATCACCTTACAACATGGGCTACGGCTATTATAGGTGAGAATAATGCATGCAGCAACTCACGAGCTTGTCATAAACTCTAAACACGTTTTTATAAAGCTAATGCCTGTTTTAACAACACTAACAAACAGGTGAGCAAGACTAGTTTCCAGCCATGCGTTTGTCACTTTTCAGTAAGGCCTAGGGACCCTGGCATGAGCTGGCACCTGGTCTGCCAGTGTCAGAAGAGGATCTGCCCTCTCTTATCCCAGGTGTCTGTACTGGGAGCAGTACTGTTCAACTTATTCATAAATGATCTGGGGAAAGGGCTAAACAGTGAGGTGGCAAAATTTGCAGATGATACAAATTGCTCAAGAGAGTTAAGTCCTAGGCAGACTGCCAAGAGCCACAAAGAGATCTCACAAAACTGGGTGATGGGACAACCGAATGGCAGATGAACGTCGGTGCTCATAAGTGCAAAGTAATGCACATTGGCAAACATAATCCCAACTATCCCTATAAAACGATGGGGTCTAAATTAGCTGTTACCACTCGAGAAAGAGATCTGGAAGTCGTTGTGGATAGTTCTCTGAAAACATCCACTCAATGTGCAGCGGAGCATTGGGAATCATTAAGAAAGGGACAGGTAATAAGACAGAAACTATCATATTGCCTCAATATCAATCCATGGTACGCCCACATCTTGAATACTGCATGCTGATGCGGTCGCCCCAATCTCAAAAAAGGTATAAGGGAATGGGAAAGATTCAGAAACGGACAACAAAGATGATGAGGGGATATGGACCAGTTTCCATCTAAGAAGAGATTCATAAGATTGGGACTTTTCATCTTGGAAAAGAGACATAAGAACATAAGAACATAAAGCCTGGTCTACACTACGCGTTTAAACCGGTTTTAGGAGCGTAAAACCGATTTAACGCCACAACCGTCCACACTAGGAGGCACCTTATATCGATTTTAATGGCTCTTTAAACCGGTTTCTGTACTCCTCCCTAACGAGAGGAGTAACGCTAGTATCGGTATTACCATATCGGATTAGGGTTAGTGTGGCCGCTGATCGACGGTATTGGCCTCCGGGCGGTATTCCACAGTGCACCAGTGACCGCTCTGGACAGCATTCTGAACTCGGATGCAGTGGCCAGGTAGACAGGAAAAGCCCCGCGAACTTTTGAATATTTCCTGTTTACCCAGCGTGGAGCTCTGATCAGCACGGGTGGTGATGCAGTTAATCAGTGATCGCTGTAAGGGCAGGCAAATCTGTTCTATCAGTGCTCCGTTACAGAAGACGACATTCAAAATCATTTTTTAAATATCTCCAGACACATGCCATAGCAGGGACTCAGCGCACTGCTGCGTGACAAGCGTAACGGAAAGCCAAAGAATCAAATGGACGCTCATGGACTGGAGGACTCAAGCTATCCCACAGTTCCTGCAGTCTCTGAAAAGCATTTGCATTCTTGGCTGAGCTCCAAATGCTTCTAGGGTCAAAAACAGTGTCCGCGGTGGGTCAGGGCATAGCTCGGCAATTTACTCACCCCCCCACCCATCCCCAGAAGTGAAAGGGAAAACAATCCTCTCTTGACTCTTTTACATGTCACCCTATCTTTACTGAATGCTGCAGATAGACGCGATGGTGCAGCACTGAACACCAACATCCTTGCTCCCCCCACGCTATGGCTGACTGATGGTACAATATGATTGGTATCCGTCCTCGTCATCAGCCTATTGGCACATGGGGCAGTGCAAAAGGACTGGTAACCATGATGACCAGCATTTGTTAGGTTGATCAAGGGCGCCTGGTCCTAATTTTTCCTGGTAGATGGTGCAATATGGCTGATAACCATCGTCATCATAGAAACAGGGGGCTGAGCTCCATCAGCCCCCACCCTTCATGTGTAAAGAAAAGATTCAAGTGCTCCTCAACTAGCAGAGGGATGCTGGGCTCTTCTCCTACACACTCCTTACTGTCCTGTCTGGACTATCATAGCAGCTGGAGGCTGCCTTCCACTCATATCTCACTAACAAATCACTGTGTCTTATTCCTGCATTCTTTATTACTTCATCACACAAGTGGGGGGACAATGCTACGGTAGCCCAGGAAGGCTGAGGGAAGAACGGAATCAACAGGTGGGGTTGTTGCAGGAGCACCCCCTGTGAATAGAATACAGCTCATAATTTCTGCAGGATCTGACACAGAGCAGCTGTGCTCTTTGGTTCTATGATACAGTGGTTCTCTAGTACACTTGCCCATATTCTAGGCAGGACTGATTCTATTTTTAGATACCAAAAAGGAGGGATTGACTCAGGGAGTCATTCCCAATTTTGGCTTTTGCGCCCTTGGCTAAGAGCAGTCAGGGGCACTTATGACAGCAGCAAATGGAACAGTGCAAAAGGACTGGTAGCCACGATCATCTTATTACCAATTTATGGTATGGTAGATGGTACAATATGGCTGATAACCATCTCTGCTATCATGCAAAAGCAAAAGCATGCTGCTGTGTAGCGCTGCTGAATCGCCTCTGTGAGCGGCATCTAGTACACATACGGTGACAGTCACAAAAGGCTAAACAGGCTCCATGATTGCCATGCTATGGCATCTTCCAGGGCAATCCAGGGAAAAAAGGCATGAAATGCTTGTCTGCCGTTGCTTTCCCAGCGGAAGGAGTGACTGACGACATTTACCCAGAACCACCCGCGACAATGATTTTTGCCGCATCAGGCACTGGGATCTCAACCCGGAAATTCAAAGGGGCGGGGGAGGCTGCGGGAACTATGGGATAGCTACGGAGTAGCTACCCACAGTGCAATGCTCCAGAAATCGACGTTAGCCTCGGACCGTGGACGCACACCACCGATTTAATGTGTTTAGTGTGGCCGCGCACACTCGATTTTATAAAATCTGTTTTACAAAACCAGTTTATGCAAATTTGGAATAGTCCCGTAGTGTAGACGTACCCTAAGAAAGGCCGTACCGGGTCAGACCAAAGGTCCATCTAGCCCAGTATCTGTCTGCCGACAGTGGCCAATGCCAGGTGCCCCTGAGGGAGTGAACCTAACAGACAATGATCAAGTGATCTCTCTCCTGCCATCCATCTCCATCCTCTGACGAACAGAGGCTAGGGACACCATTCTTACCCATCCTGGCTAATAGCCGTTTATGGACTTAGCCACCATGAATTTATCCAGTCCCCTTTTAAACATTGTTATAGTCCTAGCCTTCACAACCTCCTCAGGTAAGGAGTTCCACAAGTTGACTATGCGCTGCGTGAAGAAGAACTTCCTTTTATTTGTTTTAAACCTGCTGCCTATTAATTTCATTTGGTGACCCCTAGTTCTTGTATTATGGGAATAAGTAAATAACTTTTCCTTATCCACTTTCTCAACATCACTCATGATTTTATATACCTCTATCATGTCCCCCCTTAGTCTCCTCTTTTCCAAACTGAAGAGTCCTAGCCTCTTTAATCTTTCCTCATATGGGACCCTCTCTAAACCCCTAATCATTTTAGTTGCTCTTTTCTGAACCTTTTCTAGTGCTAGAATATCTTTTTTGAGGTGAGGAGACCACATCTGTACACAGTATTCGAGATGTGGGCGTACCATGGATTTATATAAGGGCAATAATATATTCTCAGTCTTATTCTCTATCCCCTTTTTAATGATTCCTAACATCCTGTTTGCTTTTTTGACCGCCTCTGCACACTGCGTGGACATCTTCAGAGAACTATCCACGATAACTCCAAGATCTTTTTCCTGACTCGTTTTAGCTAAATTAGCCCCCATCATGTTGTATGTATAGTTGGGGTTATTTTTTCCAATGTGCATTACTTTACATTTATCCACATTAAATTTCATTTGCCATTTTGTTGCCCAATCACTTAGTTTTGTGAGATCTTTTTGAAGTTCTTCACAATCTGCTTTGGTCTTAACTATCTTGAGTAGTTTAGTATCATCTGCAAACTTTGCCACCTCACTGTTTACCCCTTTCTCCAGATCATTTATGAATAAATTGAATAGGATTGGTCCTAGGACTGACCCTTGGGGAACACCACTAGTTACCCCTCTCCATTCTGAGAATTTACCATTAATTCCTACCCTTTGTTCCCTGTCCTTTAACCAGTTCTCAATCCATGAAAGGACCTTCCCTTTTATCCCATGACAGCTTAATTTACATAAGAGCCTTTGGTGAGGGACCTTGTCAAAGGCTTTCTGGAAATCTAAGTACACTATGTCCACCGGATCCCCCTTGTCCACATGTTTGTTGACCCCTTCAAAGAACTCTACTAGATTAGTAAGACACGATTTCCCTTTACAGAAACCATGTTGACTATTGCTCAAGAGTTTATGTTTTTCTATGTGTCTGACAATTTTATTCTTTACTATTGTTTCAACTAATTTGCCCGGTACCGACGTTAGACTTACCGGTCTGTAATTGCCAGGATCACCCCTAGAGCCCTTTTTAAATATTGGCGTTACATTAGCTAACTTCCAGTCATTGGGTACCGAAGCCGATTTAAAGGACAGGTTACAAACCTTGGTTAATAGTTCCGCAACTTCACATTTGAGTTCTTTCAGAACTCTTGGGTGAATGCCATCTGGTCCCGGTGACATGTTAATGTTGAGTTTATCAATTAATTCCAAAACCTCCTCTAGTGACACTTCAATCTGTGACAGTTCCTCAGATTTGTCACCTACAAAAGCCAGCTCAGGTTTGGGAATCTCCCTAACATCCTCAGCCGTGAAGACTGAAGCAAAGAATCCATTTAGTTTCTCCGCAATGACTTTATCATCTTTAAGCGCTCCTTTTGTATTTTCATCGTCAAGGGGCCCCACTGGTTGTTTAGCAGGCTTCCTGCTTCTGATGTACTTACAAAACATTTTGTTATTACCTTTGGAGTTTTTGGCTAGCCATTCTTCAAACTCCTCTTTGGCTTTTCTTATTACACTCTTGCACTTAAGTTGGCAGTGTTTGTGCTCCTTTCTATTTGCCTCACTGGGATTTGACTTCCACTTTTTAAAGGAAGTCTTTTTAACTCTCACTGCTTCTTTTACATGGTTGTTAAGCCACGGTGGCTCTTTTTTAGTTCTTTTACTGTTTTTCTTAATTTGGGGTATACATTGAAGTTGGGCCTCTATTATGGTGTCTTTAAAAAGGGCGTTCACTTTAGTCCCTTTTGGTCCTAGGACTGACCCTTGGGGAACACCACTTTAGTCACTGTACCTTTTAACTTTTGTCTAACTAACCCCCTCATTTTTGTATAGTTCCCCCTTTTGAAATTAAAGGCCACAGTGTTGGGCAGTTGAGATGTTCTTCCCACCACAGGGATGTTGAATGCTATTGTATTATGGTCACTATTTCCAAGCGGTCCCGCTATAGTTACCTCTTGGACCAGCTCCTGCGCTCCACTCAGGATTAAATCTAGAGTCGCCTCTCCCCTTGTGGGTTCCCGTACCAGCTGCTCCATGAAGCAGTCATTTAAAGTATCGAGAAATTTTAACTCTGCATTTCGTCCTGAAGTGAAATGTTCCCAGTCAATATGGGGATAATTGAAATCCCCCACTATTATTGGGTTCTTAATTTTGATAGCCTGTCTAATTTCCCTTAGCATTTCATCATCACTATTACTGTCCTGGTCAGGTGGTTGATAATAGATCCCTACTGTTATATTTTTACTAGAGCATGAAATTTCTATCCATAGAGACTCTATGGAACCTGTGGATTCGCTTAAGATTTTTACTTCATTTGAATCTACACTTTCTTTAACATATAGTGCCACTCCTCCCCCTGCACGGCCTGTTCTGTCCTTCCGATATATTTTGTACCCCGGAATGATTGTGTCCCATTGATTGCTCTCAGTCCACCAGGTTTCTGTGATGCCTATTATATCTATATCCTCCTTTATCACAAGGCACTCTAGTTCACCCATCTTATTATTTAGACTTCTGGCATTTGTGTACAAGCACTTTAAAAACTTGTCCCTGTTTATTAGCCTGCCTTTTTCTGATGTGCCAGATTCTTTTTTATGTGACTGTTTATCATCTGATCCGGCCCTTACATTATACTTCTCATTCCTCTGCTCCTGACTATAACCTGGAGATTCTCTATCATCAGACTCTCCCCTAAGAGAAGTCTGTGTCCGATCCACACGCTCCTCTGCAGCAGTCGGCTTTCCCCCATCTCCTAGTTTAAAAACTGCTCTACAACCTTTTTAATGTTTAGTGCCAGCAGTCTGGTTCCACTTTGGTTTAGGTGGAGCCCATCTCTCCTGTATAGGCTCCTCCCATCCCAGAAGTTTCCCCAGTTCCTAATGAATGTGAACCCCTCCTCTCTACACCATCGTCTCATCCACGCATTGAGACTCTGAAGCTCTGCCTGCCTACCTGGCCCTGCGCGTGGAACTGGGAGCATTTCTGAAAATGCCACCATAGAGGTCCTGGATTTCAGTCTCTTCCCTAGCAGCCTAAATTTGGCTTCCAGGACATCTCTCCTACCCTTCCCTATGTCATTGGTACCTACATGTACCACGACCACCGGCTCCTCCCCAGCACTACACATAAGTCTATCTAGATGCCTCGAGAGATCCGCAACCTTCGCACCAGGCAGGCAAGTCACCATACGGTTCTCCCGGTCATCACAGACCCAGCTATCTACATTTCTAATAATCGAATCTCCCATTACTAACACCTGCCTTTTCCTAGAAACTGGAGTTCCCTCCCCCGGAGAGGCAACCTCAGTGCGAGAGGCAACCCCAGCACCATCTGGAAGGAGGGTCCCAACTACGGGAAGGTTTCCCTCTGCTCCCATTGACTGCTCTACTTCCCTGGGCCCTTCTTCCTCCTCAACAGCACAGGAGCTGTCTAAGCGGAGGTGGGACAATTCTACAGTGTCCCGGAAAGCCTCATCAACATACCTCTCTGCCTCTCTCAGCTCCTCCAGTTCCACCACCCTGGCCTCCAAAGTCCGTACATGGTCTCTGAGGGCCAGGAGCTCCTTGAACCGACTGCACACATACGCCACCCGCCCACAGGGCAGGTAATCATACATGCGACAGTCAGTGCAATAAACTGGATAGCCCCCACTCTGCTGCTGGGCTTCTGCCTGCATTGTCTCCTAGTTAGTGAAAGGGTGGTTTACGGAAAGTAGTTTTGGACTGTGGTTCGGTTTATAGGTTTTAGGGGGGGGCCACGGGGAAGGGGTTAGGGCTGGTGAGGGACTCCCACTCCCTTCCCACTCCCCTTCTAAACTCCCTTGCGAAACTCCCTGTTAGCAGCCCCTGTTCTCAAAGCTCCCTGGTCGCTTGTGCGCGGCTTTATAAAGACGACTAAAGGGGGATACGAGGGAGGTCTATAAAACTATGACCGGCGTGGAGCAAGTAAATAAGGAAGAGTTATTTACTCCTTCTCATAACACACGAACTAGGGGTCACCAAATCAAATTAATAGGCAGCAGCTTTAAAACAAACAAAAGGAAGTCTTTCTTCACGCACCACACAGTCAACCTGTGGAACTCTTTGCCAGAGGATGTCGTGAAGGCCAAGACTATAACAGGGTTCAAAAAAGCACTAGATAAATTCATGGAGGATAGGTCCATCTATGGCGCTTTGCCAGCGGTATCCCTAGCTAGGTATCCCTGTTTGCCAGAAGCGGGGCATGGGCGACAGGGGATGGAGCACTTGATGATTCCCTGTTCTGTTCATTCCCTCTGGGGCACCTGGCATTGGCCGCTGTCAGCAGACAGGATACTGGGCTAGGTCTTTAACTTGGACGGGTAGCTGGGAAGACAGTCAATCAGACAGAACCCGTTCGACAAACCTCTTCATTTCCTTGTTATTGCCTGACTCCTTTAATTCATTTCCTTTTCCTTATTTCCCAGCAGACCGACTAGCCACCAGATTTGGGTGCTAGCAGAGGGACCTGACGAGCTCCTTCTTTTCGGCGGCGTTGAACATGCCAGGGCACAGTCAGATTCTGGATTCTCATCTGAATGTAACGCCTAGCGCTCACCTTTATTTCTGTTTCTTAGCTCTTTTGGGCCATCGATCTTTGGTCTGACCCGTAGGATCCCTGCATTAGGAGAGATGGCTAATTAATGAGCCCATAAACCTTGGAAATCAAATGAAACCTGAAGTCCGTAGAAGACCTCGAAAGGCCCTTGGGGGTGGAGTGCGAGCTGAGGAAGAGTTCCCTGCACAGCTTACCTCTCCATTCTCGTTTTCCTGCCCTGAGCGGAAAAGCCAGGAAGCAGCTCCGGGTAGGGAGGGGATACCATATGTGTGCAGTGGTTAGACAGGAAACAGCAAGGAACTGGACTCGTATGGAGTGAAACTGTAAGCATCTTCTGTATGCCTGATGACTGCAGGTTTGAGAGAGTTATGTGGGAAGTGGAGGCTTTCGGTGGGCTTTCAGAGGAAATGTAATGGAAAGGCAGCCGAAAGTGGAATCCCAGGTTTTTAAACAATCCTCCACTAACACACCAAACAGCTCAGGTCTAGTTACTCATTGAAAATTAGAATAAAGTTACAGCAAGATTTCATCATAAATGAAGTCAAACCCTAAAGATTTCAGAACACAACTGCTATAAGGAGCCACGAGGGAAGCAATACAAAGTCAACCTTGCCTCAGAGAAAGGCAGTTAAACAATTTCTCTTTTTTAAAGCAGCATAATCTCCCCAAACGGAAGGGCACTGTTCCCGGAGAAGGGTCCTGGAGAGGGTTTTCCTCGTTGGTGCCGGCCATCCACCTCCCCGAAAGGCGGGAGCTAGGTCGACGGAAGAATTCTTCCGACCAAGGCGCGGACTGATGTAGCCGCGCCGATTTACGTTCCCCGTGCAGCCCAGGCCCGAGGGTCGGTGCGTGCTGAACAGTTAAGTCAAAACAGCTCCGTCCGTCAGAGGTGTGCAAAAGGGAAAACCCGCTCCTGGGCGACACGGCCACGCCGCCCTAACCCGCAGCGTAGCTAAAGGGCATTCGGGCAGGCGGTGGGTGGGCCTCAAGCGACGGAAAGCCCTCCTCCAGCATGGGGTTGTGACAGCCTAGTCTCCGTAGCACAGACAGGGTGGCCACCAAGAGACAAGAACAGACAGCGAAAGCCAAAGCGGCCCCAGGGCAGGGGGCGAGGCTGCCTGTTGGACGAGGAGACCTGGTGGGACAGGCGTTTTGGACAGGCCGTCCTCCCGTCAAAGGAGGAAGAGCCCGAGAAGAAGGGCCGGGTAAGAAGCTACAAGCAGGGAAAGGAGCAGAGCAGGCAGGTCCCCTTAGAGCCAAGGAAGGCACCGGTCCAAGCCCCCCAAAAGCAGACTAGAGAGCAGATCAGCTGCAAAAGACCAGGGAAAGCCAAGAACACAGAGAGACCCAAGTAAAGTTTCAGAGCTGAGCTTTGCTTACAAGGAGGAACGTGTGACAAAGATACCTAGAAGTACAGGGCCTGTGGAAAAGAGCACTCTCAAAGGCCCAGAATAACAACTGCTTTCTAGTGCACTAAGCCTAAACAGCCCACTGTCAGTTGTCTGTTGTTCAAACCAATCAGCAGAGGAGAGTGCGAACGCAGTCCCCCACTACCACAAATTATGCAGTTGAGTTTCCCGCATTTGGGGAAATCGCAGAGATCAGCACACCCGCAGTGCAATGGATGAGCCTCATCCTGGGAAAACCACCTTCGTGATCATGGTATCTCCCCTGCCAGGTAAGTATGACTTCCTGCTGCCCGGCCGCCGCCCGCCCTCGCTCGCCCCGCACTTATAACACACGGGGCGGACCACCGCGTCCCCACCGCCGGCCTCGCCCACACCGGGCCCCACTGCCGACAGCTGCCCCGACGCGGCCCCCGGAGACCATCCCTTCCCCACCCCGAGCTCCCGGTGCCAAAGTCGGGCCCTGCCTGGCAGCCTGCGTCCGCTCCCACGATTCTCTGCTCGCACACAGATCTGCATACCTGCTCACGTGGCTCCGCCCCTCCGCTCGGGCCCCTCCCCCTGCCCGCCCGGGCCGCCGCTCTTGGGTGCTCAGCTCTTTGAGCTCAGATGGGGTGTAGTGCTCAGATCGAGTGCGACAGACCTTAACTTTGCCATGTGAGGGTCATTCTATCCCCATTACCTGGCTTGCTTATTTATACCTATGACTGTCTTTAACTCTTGTATGCGTGATGTACCCTCACTGCTTGCTGAAGGTATCTTGAACTCACCCACAGTATAGCCCACATTGGGGCCATTGCACACTGTATAAAAGTTATGTGCTGTCCAATACCCTAAAGTACTAGCATCCCCCTATACTCTGTATGTCACCCCTGATGACCAGTAACTGATGTTACAAACTCTCTGTATCGCTTCTCGGCCTGTTGGCTGGGAAAGCATTATCTAAAGTTGTATCTATTCTTAAACATTTTCTAATAAACATTTAAAACTAAAATTGCCCTATACTCTGTATGTCACCCCCGATGACCAATATCTGACGTTTCAACTCTCTGTATCGTTCATTTTCAAATATTTTCTAATAAACTTTTAA